>NC_045806.1:68192416-68426646 GCF_009873245.2 Balaenoptera musculus | reverse complement strand
TTGGAAGAATCAACATTGTGAAAATAACTCTACTACCCAAAGCAATCTACAGATTCAATGCAATCCCTATCAAACTACCACTGGCATTTTTCACAGAATTAGAACAAAAAAATTTCACAATTTGTATGGAAACACAGAAGACCCCGATAGCCAAAGCAATCTTGAGAATGAAAAATGGAGCTGGAGGGATCAGGCTCCCTGACTTCAGACTATATTACAAAGCTATAGTAATCAAGACAGCTTGGTACTGGCACATAAACAGAAATACAGATCAATGGAACAGGATAGAAAGCCCAGAGATAAACCCACACACATATGGTCACCTTATCTTTGATAAAGGAGGCAAGCATATACCGTGGAGAAAAGACAGCCTCTTCAATAAGTGGTGCTGGGAAAATTGGACAGATACATGTAAAAGTATGAAAATAGAACACTCACTGACACCATACACAAAAATAAACTCAAAATGGATTAAAGACCTAAGTGTAAGGCCAGACACTATCAAACTCTTAGAAGAAAACTTAGGCAGAGCACTCTATGACATCAATCACAGCAAGATTCTTTTTGATCCACCCCCTAGAGTAATGGAAATAAAAACACAAATAAACAAATGGGACCTAATGAAACTTCAAGGCTTTTGCTCAGCAAAGGAAACCATAAACCAGACCAAAAGACAACCCCCAGAATGGGAGAAAATATTTGCAAATGAAGCAACTGACAAAGGATTAATCTCCAAGACTTACAAGCAGCTCATGCAGCTCAATAACAAAAAAATGAACAACCCAATCCAAAAATGGGCAGAAGACCTAAATAGACATTTCTCCAAAGAAGATATACAGATTGCCAACAGACACATGAAAGAATGCTCAACATCATTAATCATTAGAGAAATGCAAATCAAAACTACAATGAGATATCATCTCACACTGGTCAGAATGGCCATCATCAAAAAATCTAGAAAAAAAATCTACAAATAATAAATGCTGGAGAGGGTGTGGAGGAAAGGGAACACTCTTGCACTGTTGGTGGGAATGTAAATTGATACAGCCACTATGGAGAACAGTATGGAGATTCCTTAAAAAACTACAATTAGAACTACCATATGACGCAGCAATCCCACTACTGGGCATATACCCTGAGAAAACCATAGTTCAAAAAGAGTCATGTACCACAATGTTCATTGCCGCTCTATTTACAATAGCCAGGACATGGAAGCAACCTAAGTGTCCATCGACAGATGAATGGATAAAGAAGATGTGGCACATATATACAATGGAATATTACTCAGCCATAAAAAGAAATGAAATGGAGGTATTTGTAATGAGGTGGATGGAGTTAGAGTCTGTCATACAGAGTGAAGTAAGTCAGAAAGAGAAAAACAAATACAGTATGCTAACACATATATATGGAATCTAAGGAAAAAAAAAAAAAGGCCATGAAGAACCTAGTGGCAAGACAGGAATAAAGACACAGACCTACTAGAGAATGGACTTGAGGATATGGGGAGGGGGAGGGGTGAGATGTGACAGGGTGAGAGAGTGTCATGGACATATATACACTACCAAACGTAAAATAGATAGCTAGTGGGAAGCAGCCGCATAGCACAGGGAGATCAGCTCAGTGCTTTGTGACCACCTAGAGGGGTGGGATGGGGAGGGTGGGAGGGAGGGAGATGCAAGAGGGAATAGATCTGGGAACATATGTATATGTATAACTGATTCACTTTGTTATAAAGCAGAAACTAGCACACCATTGTAAAGCAGTTACACTCCAATAAAGATGTTAAAGAAATAAAGAAGGAAAAAAAAAAAAAGAAAGAAAACCTAAATGTAAAATGTTACTTTTTTCAGAATAATTTTCTCCCATAACTAAGAATGGTACTAGCAGGTTAAGAGCTATAATCACCAACTGAACTAGCTAATTGCAGAGGTGAATGAGACATATAAACATATTGCCATTGGGACCACTATTGAGAAATCAGGAAAATCTGTTGCTCTCTCCTTTCTGAACTTTTCCTTCTCTTGGCCGTATCCCTTTTTCACTCCTCTCCCCCATTGCCCACAGGTCAGCTTCCAAGTGCTTTTTTATATGCCCCTTTCCCTATTTGAAGATGCCCTCAACTTTTTTCATGTTCCTGAGAATGTGCCTGGCACATGGTAGACACTGTAAGTGTTTTATTGAATGAATAAACAGATATTGGAGCATTAGCAGTTTAATTGAGGAAGACATTTTGGGAATAATTGTGCTTTCTCACTGTACACTTAAATCACACCATAAAGGATCCTCCTTCTTCTTGTTAGTACAGTTCTTAAAATCAGAAGAAACGTAAGTGGATTTAGAGTCCCTTAATTTTATTTTGACTTTCCAATGGTAAATTTCCTTTCACACCACACACTAGATCAGAGATAGATTTGTGGAGGGAAAAGTTATATTGCTGATTTTGGTTCTTAAGTCTGTTGACTGAAAAAAAATGCACAACCTAAAAGTTGAGAATTATGTTTTATTTGGGGCATTACTGAGGGCCATAGACTGGGACACAGCCACTCAGATATCTCTGAGAAACTGTTCTAAAGAGGTAATGGAGGAGACAAGATATATATATATATATTTATTTATTTATTTCAGTTTTTGCTGGGAAAAAAAAGTGTAGTCGAACATCAAAAGATTATTGCTAATAACAAAAAACAGACCTCTCAAGTTAATGATTTTAGTGCTGTTCTATGTATGGGAAGATGTGAGAGTATGGGCTCATTGAAATTATTCCTTTGATATGCATCTTAACTATCTAGGATCAGAATCTTATTTTCTACATTCTGAATTCCCCTCAGGGTACACTTTTGGGGGCTGCTGCAGTGGCTGATGGCTTTATGGCCACAACATCCTTTGTTTACTGAAGTGGCAGGTGACATTTTGTGTCCACAGGTCAGATGTAAAACAAAACTCATTTTGGAAGAGTGGTGACATGATAACAGATATTAACACTTCTTCATAGTCTCAAAGTTTATTTGTTGGTATATCCATTCCACTGGCTTAGTTTATTGTTTTTCTGGCCTGAGTCAGGACAGTGAAAGACTTAAATCCATCTGACAAGTATGTCAGTTACAGCAGGAACTGCAATTTCCAACTCTCAGGGGAAGTCACACCTTGTTGTAATGACTGAAGCAATGAGAAAGAAGCAGATAGACTTGGGGTGCCTATGGAAATAGCAATGTGAGGCCAGTGACTCACACATCATAGTGGAGAGGGGGGTGTGCGTGAATATCATTGATATATTTTCTTCTGTTCAGAGTTCCATTTCAAGGTAAGTCACTTGAAAACCAATGAAATGGTTGAACGCAAGCCACCTTGGATCTCAATGTACAGCGCTTCTCAAAATGGCCACAGATCTCTTTAGAGGAGTTAGAAAGGAGAATCTTCACATTTTGATTCCTTGAGTTAAATATTTGGCTGACCTCTGGCACAAGTATCAGGTGAGGAAATGTTATACTCAGGGCCCTTCCACTTCTGTATGCAACCCATACTAAATCCCTGGGTAAAGCATATCAATAGGCAGATGCCTGAGTAATATCATTTGGAAGGTCCCTTCTTTTTAATGGGAATCATAGATACCTCTAAAAATGAAGAAAATTAATACTAATAACCTACCTAGGAGTCAGAAACTTCATGCAAAAGAAGTAGAGGGGTGTCTTACAGAACATGGGAATTCCAGAGGGGATCTCAATCCAGATAAGAATCCCTGCCCAAGGTAACTGGCTTGAGTCCATAGGGAGGTTTCTCCTCCCCCTTTTGTGGTTTTCCCTGTGCTCTACTCCCTGCTGGTGATGCTTCTCCTACTCAGCTTCCATGTCTACTTCAGAATTAGACAAGCTGGAAACCAGAACTACCCCTTACTTTTACTGCTACCCCTAGCTAGATTTTCCAGAGAATTCCATTTTCATGTATCCTGATTTATCTTGAGATGGTATTTTGTTGTAAAAAAACACCTTTAAGAAGAGGATTTGTTAAATTAGGCACAGTTGTACTCCTGGGAATGGCAACACATTAAGCCACCCACACATTTGTTTGCTAAATGACCAGAGGGAAGGTGGTATTAAAAGAAGTAAGAATTAGCTGGAGGAAAGGGTACAAGTGGCACTCGACAAATCCACAGTTTTGCCTAGGGCTGGATTTGCTCTCTACCCTTCTACCCTTCTTAATTCCCTCCCTTTGTTTTATAACCACCCCCTACCCCCATGGAGGTGTATAACACATCTTCCTATGCATTTCTACCTTGGTTTCCATCCCTAGTTTTCAAACTTTGTAGGGGTCCCCAACCCCCCCTAAACTCCGCAGATCCTGACAATGAAGTCCTTGATAATAGCTAATCTGATTATTCTAACTAAAGTGCTAATGGCTTAAGTGTTCTCTCTCCCAGATAGAGGGTTTGTATGCTAATGGATGCCTTTACTGATTTTACTGAAACCTGGGATGCTACCAATATTGAGTCCAGGCTACACTGTGTGCCAGTGGGGAAAATAGATATTATTGAGACCCTACCCTTGGTAGTCTACTTTAACAACCATAAAAGAAGCAGTAAATGGGGTGGAGGAGGTGGTGAGCAAGTGGAGGTGATGATGGTAATAATAAGAGCTACCATCTATATTGAATTGCTATATGTCAGATACTTGTATATGCAAACCTATAAGGTAAATACTAATTTAATTGACATTTTACAAATGAGGAAACTGAGGCACGGAGATTAAGTGCTCGCGTCATAATTCAAACGAAGACAATCTAGCTCCAGAGTACTTGAATACTTGCCCTTAACCATTATGTTATACTGTTTCTTCCTCTTTCTGTTTTTTTTTCTTTTGGCTGCACCTCATGGCTTGTGGGATCTTAGTTCCCTGACCAGGGATCCAACCTGGGCCCTCGGCAGTGAAAGCACAAAGTCCTAACCACTGGACTTCCAGGGAATTCCTGACCATTATGTTACACTGTTTCTTGACATGTGAATTAGAGTTTATATATTTATTATCCTCACAGGAGCTCCACAAGGGAGCTATTTTAACCCCCACTTTACAGACGAGAAAAACAAGGCTTAGAAAGGTTTAGTAACTAATTTGAGGTCAGATAGCTAGGAAGTAGTATTTTTGGTGTTTGAACCCATGTCTGCAGTTCTAAAGTCCATGCTCTCTACCATGATGGCACACTGCCTCTGTAGGCACTCAGAAGACTTGCTTTGCATCTAGATTTTGCCTCTAAATCACTGTGGTACCCTGGCCAAGTCACCTTGTCCATTTTAAAATGAGAGGGTTGAGCTGAATGATCTCTAGTAACCTTCCAACTCATCTCTGTAGGCAATAGGTCTTTGCCCTCCGTGTTGTAACAGAGGATTGAAGATTACTAAACTTTTGCTTACTTTTCATGAATTCTGTGGAGGACATTCTACTTAGGTATCAATAAATGTTGAAAACACATCCTTTTTCTGCTAAGTTACTATAAGGGCTGGGAGGGTTTTACTGCACATCTGTAAATATGTATATGTATATATAGTTTAGTGAGAATGAGGTTTTCTAGCCTATGATACCACTTTCATATGATGGTCAAGACATTTCTTCTACATTCAATAGATCGTGGTGAATCATCAACAGACTGAAAATTTGTGAAACTTTTCTCTGCGCAGGGAGAGACATTACTTCTCATCAATCCCATTCTCTGAAAAAAGGTTGAAACTTCAAAAACTCATACTTTCTTTCTAGTTATTAAACACTATGTATAGGCATTTGACCTTATGAGAATGCAGTTCCTTCACTAATACAAAACCAATGTGTGATTCATTGGGCTTTTACCAACAGACAGACCAGCCAGCAAGTTATTATTTAAGTCTTTCACTTGTCTCACACTCCCAATCAGAGTGCTTGTTAACAGTAAGTACACTAGGAACTCAGCTTTACCAGGAACTAAAGGCCCTATATCACATTGTGAAGCAAAAATCCCAGAATGTTAGCCTCTGAAGGAGTTTTGATATTATCTAGTCCATCCCCCTTATCTTAACAAATGAGAAAACTGAGCTCCAGAGAGGTCTTACCAAGTGTTTGGTCTTCAGAGCTTTTTCTCCCTCCACCCCATCTTCCCATCCCAAAATATCTTCTTGTGTCTATACCTTTTTCCAACACTTTCCTCCACCCTATATATCCAGTCCATGAATACTGGCTTCTGAGGAGCCCATCTCATACCTCCTCCTTCAGTTTCTCCTGGACTTCACCATCCCTTCCCAGGTCAACCTTAGATGGAGTATTAGAAAAACCCTGTTCTCAGGGGTTTCCCCAATACCATCCTGCCCTTCTAACTACCTTCCCACCAAAAAAAAACCCTCAAAAATCTAAACTTCTGTGGATTTATCCTATTCCCTTCAGGCCTTGCTCCAGGCAAACCTGCTAGAGCTAATCTGAGAAAACTAATAAATATTAATGGTGTGAACTGGTTAATATGTTACCTCTTCCAGGAATGATATTTGCATTTTAACAGAGACTATTGAGACAAAGCTAATGAACTGGAGTGACTCTTTCCTGGGAATTTCAGACCAGGCTAGTGAAGAATAAGGTTCTGAGTGGGAACCCTTTAACCTTGAATCACAAGATAGAGCCTATCACTGTACCTCAGGCTAACACTGTTACCCACCTTTAAGGATTTGTCTGTTTGGCAAATTAATATATAACCAACCATGTGCAAAGGCATCTGAATGTTTCTCTTAAAAAAAAAAAAAGACCAGTTCTTAAAGATGTTTTAAGGCAGGAACAACCTTGAAACCAGCTTTCAACTTCAAGGAGAAAGTCATTTGTATGGGCAAAAAGGCCTTCAGTGGGCCCTATTCCAGGTTAGGTACAGAATCAAACTATTTTTCCTTTCATATGACAAATTAGAGTTCTCCTCAGAAAACCATTTACCTAGTTTTCTTCTTTCTCCTTTCCAGCTTTGTTCAATCCCAGTCTCTATTCAATATTTTACATGGCTTAGCCTTCTCTTTCTCTTCATATAAACTCTCTCTCTTTGATTAGTTCCTTTCCCTGACTCATCTGTCATTTTCCATATTCTTTCTCACATTTTCCTTTTCCTCTAGTTCTCTCTCCATTATTTCTCCTGCCAACCTTGGCACCTCACAGTACAGAGAAGCCCCTGATGATTTGGCTTTTAAAGCATCCAGGGAAATCCCACTTTCCAAAGGGAAAATTCCAACAACTCCAGTGCCACATTCCTGGCCTCTGGGGAAAAGTAGTGAGTAGTCTCCTTAATAAAATCAGGACACCTTAAAGATGTTACTACCAGTACTCTCTACAAGTGTAATATCTTTAACTTGAGTGATTTTTTTAAATGTTAAATGTTCACATTTCACTTTTCCCCTCTGAAGATTCCTTCTCATGTAATATTGTGCTTAGTTTCAAGCTTACTATGTTCTTCAATTGTTTTTAATGTTCTTTTTTATAAGCAGGTATTTGTTTTTCTCATACTGTGTGTGCTACCTCCTCACCCACACTCTTCCCACCTCAGCAAGCATTGTTTTCAAGGCACGATTATTCTGCTTCTCCCTGTATCTGACATATTCTTGAATGACTCTAACTTTGTATCCCATGATTCTCAAACTTTAGTGGACATTAGAATTAGCTGAGGACCTTGATAAGGTGCAGATTCCGAGTCCTCACCGACCCAGGATATTATTATTTACAGCAGGTTGGAATGGAACACTAGAACATGCATTCCAGGTGATTCTAATGAGGATAACCCCAGGTTACACTTTTTGAGATGTTGCTGTGTGGGTGATGAGATAACATCAATCCAAGTACTCTGAAAGGCCTTGTGCAGTATCTAAAGTTGACAACCAGGAGAGTACTTAGACAAGTACTTTTTGCTAAAAGAGCCATGTAACATAATGAAATAATTAGCATGTGCATGTCCTTTGACATCACTCACCTAGGCCAATGGTCAGAATTGTATCCTATATTCTCAGGCATGAAAATTCAATTGATGGAGGTGGAAGAGACCTTAGATATCTTCTAGCTCAGTAAATCATTTTAGTTATAGAGGAACTATGGTCCTGAAAGGGAAAGTGACTTGCCGAATATAGTAAATATCTGGAGCAGGACTAGAACTCAGGTCTGCTAACTCAAATTTTATTATTTGCTCTTCTGAAAACTGAGATTTCCATAGGTAAATCTTATTTTTCCCTTACACTTATGTCCTTTCACTGACCTATATCAATTTAAAGGGTTCATTGGTGTTGGGGTTGTCCAGCCAGATTGGGCTGTAGTTAAGGAAGCAGAGGACCAGGAGAAAGATTAAGAGAAAGAAGCATTTCAAACCCATTGCAGAGTGCTTTGAAATACCAGGACCTAGGCCCTATAAGAGTGACCATGACTTCAAGATCAGGAGAATACGTTTTTACATTTAAAGACTTTTAACACTTTCCCTTTGAATTTAAACAGAATCTTGGAATGATCAAAGAGCTTCAGCAAAAATATATCCAGATAAGGTGAAATCAATAACTACTGATATAAAGCATTTACAGCAAAATAATTATCTACTTTCTCATATTAAAATTAAATACAAAAATAGCTTCAATAAACAAATTGTACTAGATCACTTTTTAAAAGTTAAAAAGCGGGCTTTCCTGGTGGCGCAGTGGTTGAGAATCTGCCTGCCAATGCAGGGAACATGGGTTCAAGCCCTGGTCTGGGAAGATCCCACATGCCGCGGAGCAACTGGGCCCGTGAGCCACAACTACTGAGCCTGCGTGTCTGGAGCCTGTGCTCCGCAACAAGAGAGGCCGCGACAGTGAGAGGCCTGCGCACCGCGATGAAGAGTGGCCCCCGCTCGCCGCAACTAGAGAAAGCCCTCTCACAGAAACGAAGACCCAACACAGCCAAAAATAAATTAATTAATTAATTAATTTAAAAAAACAAATAAAATAACAAACCCTACATTAAAAAAAAAGAAGTTAAATAGCATAGAGCAGTACTCTAAACCTGCATTTAATTAGGAAGTGGTGATAGTCTAAAGCAAATTTGGACTTCAGCAGCCTAGTCATAAATCTTGCAGAGGCTACAGCAAAAGTAAAGGTAAATAATTGCTCTCTCTCAAGCAATATATCTTCCGGAATCTAAGATTGATCATGGACTATTTTTCCTAAAATAAGGCTTTTTTGTCTTTGTTGTTGTTGTTAAAGATTTTTAGCTTCATATAATCCTTGTGAAAATATATTAAATTACAGCAATTCACTTCAATTCAGTCTTAATAAGTACATATGTGAAAATGTCCAGCTCTCTGCCTAGAACTGTGGGGAAAAAGGAAAACTATAAAAAAATACTCAACCTTTCTTATACTGGTCTAGCATTTTATCATTTACAACATTCTATATCATCTATCATCTCATCTGATCCTCTCATTCTCTCACCTCAAATATATGAGGAAGGCAAAACAGCACTATCTCCATTTTACAGATGTGAAAAGAGAGATTGTGAGACGTGATGAAACCAGGCCCCAAAAATGTGCACTAGGTGTTGTTACCTGGTGGTATTTGAGTTTTCTTAGGGGTCTCAAAGTATCTTTAAATAAATGCCTTTCCAGATCCTATAGAATGAATCTCTCATGGTATTATTTCCAGCTAGCAGAAAAGACAGCTGTTTCTGGGCCAGAAGCTGTCTTCAGATCATTATACTTGGACCCAGGACCTAGCCTGGCACCCCAACTCTTGGTGCCCTTATGTCTTCTCACTCCAGGCCTAGTGCTGTTTTCCTGTTGCCTTCCATCTGCCCAGGGCCCCCTTACAATGTACATTCAGGTACTACTTGTTCTCTGAAACTTCTTTACTCCTTCTTTCTTCCTAATCAATATTGCTCTGTTTTGTGCTTGTGACCCAGTCCCTCAGGGCACTTTGCTCCTCGATAAGAAATCTCTCTCTAAGGTGTTAATAAGTGCTAATGAACTAATACATTACCCTCCCAGGGAACATAATTTGCATTTTAACTGAGGCTTTTTAGAGAACTGTGCTTCATCCTGTTCAAGCCACCCCCTGGACAAAACCTTCAAAGGCTCCCCACTATCAATCAAATTAATTTCAAATGCCACAACCATGAGGTATAAAGCCCCACACAATCTGATCTCAATCTAACCTTTCTCTCCCAGAAATCTACCTTGTGTGTCCAGCAAAATGGACTACTCTCTTTGCCCCAAATAGTCACACTTCAAAAGTTAACCACTCCTCTCCATAAATGCTTCCCTAATCCCTTCCTACTTCCCCACCTTCAGCATTTAAACTATTATCAGCTAACCTTTGAAGAACTTTAGGTTAGCTGTTGGAAGAAGTGGGGGAGGAATTGAAACAAGCAGCAAAATTCGAAGTGCCCACAGAATTAGGAAGACGGAAGGATTCCAGAGATAAGCTTTGCCAACTTCATACTTTTGCCAAGTATTATGCCTGGAAATGGATGTCTAGTAGTTATCAATTAGGAAGCTTTGTCCTAGATTCAGCTTTGCTGAAAAAGTGGGCCTATGGGTATCAGAGATTCACGAATATCAAGAATATCCCCAGAAATAGGAAAATTGAGGTCTGCTTCCAGAGAGGAAGTGACATACACAAGGTCATATAGCTAGTAAAGTGGCAAAACAGGACTTGTCTCATGCTTCACTGCTCTTGAAGCTCCCAAAGGGAAGAAATTTGCCCTGTAAAGATATGCCTTTATACAGAGAAGGAAACCATCAACAAAACAAAAAGGCAACCAACTGACTGGGAGAAGATATTTGCAAACGATATAACAGATAATGGGTTAATATCTAAAATATATAAATATCTCATACAACTCAATATCAAAAACACCAAAAAATACAATTAAAAAACAGGCAGAGGACCTAATAGACCTTTTTCCAAAGAAGATAGGCAGATGGCCAACAGACACATGAAGAAATGCTCAACATCCCTAATCAACAGGGAATGCAAATCAAAACCACATGAGATATCACCTCACACCAGTCAGAATGTCCATCACTAAAAAGTCTACAAATAACAAATGCTGGAGAGGGTGTGGAGAAAAGAGAACCCTCTTACACTGTTGGTGGGAATGTAAATTGGTACAGCCACTATGGAAAACAGTATGGAGCTACATCAGAAAATTAAAAATGTAACTACTAAGATGATTCAGCAATTCCACTTCTGGGTATTTATCCAAAGAAAACAAAAACACTAATTCAAAAAGTTATATGCACCCCTATGTTCATTGCAGCATTACCAACAATAACCAGGATTTGGAAGTAAACTGTCTATTAATAGATGAATGGAGATATATATATATATATATATATATATATATATATATATATATATATATATATATATATGATTAAATGGAATAAATGTTTACTACTAGTCCTTTTCCTACAGATTCTCCACTATTCTTTCAGTTGACCAGCCTTTCATCATTTGGTAGGGTTTTTTATTTTAATGAAATACTTCATCATTTGGTAGTTCTCCCCCTCTAAAAAAAGTTCTCATGCTACTTATATAGTCTGAGTTCTTTCATGCTTTAGAATGTTTGCCTGTTAGATTTACAGTTAAACTTTGCTGGTATTCTTGTATCACAATGTCTTTTAGAACACTTTATTCTTTTCCATTTTCTTCTGGCATTAGCTGTATCTCTGGAGAGGTACCATGTCAACAAGTTTGGTTTTTTCTTTCCCCCTTGTGTATATGACTTGCCTTCTGTGCCTGGTTGCCATCTTTATCCTTGTTTAATAATGTAATCAGGATATGACTTGATTCCAATCAATATCTGTCAAATTCACCTCGAACACAGAGTATAGTCTTTAGATTTGCAAATGTAGTTCTTCGATTATTTCAGGAAATTTTTCTGCTGTTTTCTCTTCTAATATGTTCTCTGTTTTATTGTAGAATAGAAGTTATTCTGTTTCAGCATTATTATTATTAGATTATCTGTGATCCCAACTCATCATTTTGTATCTAATTAGTTTAATTTGTCTTTATCCTTTTCATTCACTGTGACTACCCCAGAATTTTTCTTCATTTTATTAATTTGATTTTTAACAATTCTACTGAGTTCCTTGCTCTTTACATTAGTTCTTATATGATGTTTTGGGGTCTCAATTTGTTTTCTCAACTATTTACAGATACTTGCTCAAGTCCCTGCTTTCAATTCTTTTGGATATAATCCTAGGAATGGAATTGCTTGGTCATATGTCAGCCAAGAATTTTATGCCCAGGAAAACTGTCCTTCAAAAATGAAGCAGAAATTAAAACATTTTCAGATAAAGAAAAGCTAATGGAGTTTGTTGCTAGTAGTTCTCCCCTACAATAAATGCTAAAGGGAGTCCTTCAGGCTGAAAGGAAAGGAAACTATATGGTAACTCAAAGTCATATGAAGAAATAAAGATCTCCAGTAAAGGTAGATACATAGGTAAAAATAAAAGCTAGCATCATTGTAGTTTTGGTTTGTAACTTCTCTTTTTGTTTTTTATATGATTTATAAAAACAAATGCATAAAATGATAATTATAAATCTATGATAATGAGCACACAAAGTAAAAAGATTTAATTTGTGACAATAACAACATAAAGGGAGGGATGGAACTGGATAGGAGCAGAGTTAAGGTATGGTTCTTGAAGCTAATTTCATGTCATTTCAAATTAGATTGTTATAAATTTAGGATGTTAACTGTAATCTCCATGGCAACTACTAAGAACATAACTAAAACATGTAGAAAATAAAATAAAGAGGAAATCAAAATGTTACACTTAAAGAAATTAACCAAGTCAAAGAAAAAAGCAATATTGGAAGAATAGAGGAACAAAACAGATATAAGATATATGTTAAAATAGCAAAATGGCAGAAGTAAGTCCTTCACTATCAGTAATCACTTTAAGTGTAAATGGATTAAACTCACCAATTAAAAGACAGAGACTGGCAGAATGGACAAAAACCACAATCCCACTATATGCTGCTTACAAATTACTCACTTTATACCCAAATACACAAATAGGTTGAAAATAAAAGGATGGAAAAAGATATTCCATGCAAATAGTAACCAAAAGGTAGCTGGGATAGCTATAATAATATCAGAAAAAAACTGACTTTTAAAAAAATTTTTATTTTATATTGGAGTATAGTTGGTTAACAATGTTGCATTAATTTCAGGTGTACAGCAGAGTGATTCAGTTATACATATACGTGTATCTAGTCTTTTTCAAATTCATTTCCCATTTAGATTATTACAGAGTATTGAACAGAGTTCCCTGTGCTATACAGTAGGACTTTGTTGGTTATTTATTTTAAATATAGCAATGTGTACTTGTCAATCCCAAACTCCCAATCTATCCCTCCCCCCAACCTTTTCCCCTTGGTAACCATAAGTTCATTCTCTAAGTCTTTGAGTCTGTTTCTGTTTTGTAAATAAGTTCTTTTGTATTAATTTTTTTAGATTCTGCATATAAGCGATATCATATGATATTTGTATTTCTCTGTCTGACTTACTTCACTTAGTATGATCATCTCCAGGTCCATCCATGTTGCTGCAAATGACATTATTTCATTTTTTTAATGGCTGAGTAATATTCCATTGTATATATGTACCACTTCTTTTTTTTTAATTTTGCCATGAAGTTATTAATTTATTCTGGGGAATATTTTTAGCTTTTAACATATCTGTTTATAATTAATAACCTAAGTAACAGGAGAAATTTTTTTTTAAGATTTTTAAAAAATTCATATTGGAGCATAGTTGATTTACAATGTTGTGTTAGTTTCAGGTGTACAGCAAAGTGAATCAGTTATACATATACATATATCCACTATTTTTTTTTAGATTCTTTTTCCATATAGGCCTTGCAGAGTATTGAGTAGAGTTCCCTGTGCTATACAGCAGGTTCTTATTACTTATCTATTTTATATATAGTAGTGTGTATATATCAATCCCAATCTCCCAATTTATCTCTCCCCTGACTTACCCCCCTGGTAATCATAAGTTCGTTTTCTATATCC
This sequence comes from Balaenoptera musculus, assembly GCF_009873245.2. Classification (NCBI taxonomy): domain Eukaryota; kingdom Metazoa; phylum Chordata; class Mammalia; order Artiodactyla; family Balaenopteridae; genus Balaenoptera; species Balaenoptera musculus. The sequence goes on along the minus strand of NC_045806.1, from coordinate 68,412,623 downwards.
ATGACTCTACTTCTGTTGTATAAATAAGTTCATTTGTACCCATTTTTTTTAGATTCCACATATAATCGATATCATATGATATTTGTCTTTCTGTGTCTGGCTTACGTCTGAGGTATGTCATACTGAGGTATGACAATCTCTAGGTCGATCCACATTGCTGTAAATGGCATTATTTTGTTCTTGTTTATGGCTGAGTAATATTCCATTGTATATATGTACCACATTTTCTTTATCCCTTCATCTGTCGATGGGCATTTAGGTTGCTTCTATGTTTTGGCTACTGTAAATAGTGCTGCAATGAACATTGGGGTACATGTATCCTTTTGAACCATGTAGTAAAAATTGATTTTAAATCTGAACAGTTACAATAGACAAAGAAGGGCATTATATATTAATAAAAGGTTTGGTTCAGTACAGCTAGAAGATATAACAATTATAAACATTTATGCATCTAATAGCAGATTCAAAATATATGAAGTAAAAATTGACAGACTGGAGGGGAGAAATAGACAGTTCTACAAGAATAGCTGGAGACTTCAATATCACATTTTCAGTAACAGATAGAATATTTAGTCAGAAAATCAATAAGGAAATAGAGGACTTGAACAACTCTATAATCCAACTAAACACAATAGACATATACAAAACAGTCCGCCTAACAACAGACTGTGCATTCTTCTCAAGTACAGATTGAACATTTTCCCTAGGCCATAGGTTAGGCCACAGAAGAAGTCTTAATAAATTTAAAAAGATTGGAATCATACAAAGTATCTTCTCCCTCAACAGTGGGCTGAAGCTAGAAACCAATAACAAAAGGAAAACAAAAATTCACAAATATGTGTAATTAACAATACATTCTTTCTTTTTTTATTTTTTTTTTCATTAACTATATATTCTTAAACAACCACTGGATTAAAGAAGAAATCCTAGGGAAAATAGAAAATACTTTGAGATTAATGCAAAGGAAATACAAATAACAAAATTTATTGGATGCAGCAAAAGCAGTGCTCAGATGGATGTTTGTAACTATAAATGCCTACATTAAGATCTCAAATCAGCTGCCTAACTTTACACTTTAAACAACTTGAAGAAGAGGAAAATTGTGAGAGGGGAAAGGGAATATATTTTTAGAGGTAACTCTATTATCAAAACTATACATACAATAATCTCATTTAATCCAGAAAACAACTCCATGTTTACAGAGGAAGAAACTGAGATTCAAGGAAGTTAAATAATTTGCCCAAGATCTCACAGTAAGTTGTTGAGCTAAATCCAGATCTAAAAAGGTCTTTGTTTAGGCCAGTGCCTATGAGGACATAAAAAAGGGTACATATTGAGAGAAATACCAGAGATTACTGATAAGACGTTATGAGAAATTACATGTAGGTACCAAGAGAGGGAAAAAATTCAAAGAAAACTCACCCCCAGTTTTCTGACTTGAGTGAGTAGATTATGATGTCAATAACTGATACTGGGAAATCAGGAGAAGCTGGTTTAGGGAAGGAAATTCATTCAGTCAAGAGCATGTTGAGTTTGAGGTGCCAGATGGACATCTAAATTGAGTATGCCAGGTACTTTACATAGTTACATTCATTTATGTAAGGTGAGAGATAAAGATTTAGAATTCATCAGTCTGGAGGTAATGATGTTGAGAATGGAAAGGAAGGAACAGATACAAGAGATCTCACAAGGGAAGAATCTCCTAGATTTAGTAAGTGCCTGGATTTGGAGAAGTACTCCAAAGTCCCAGGCCTAGGTGTCTGGGTAAACAATGTTGTCCTTGACCCTGAATGAGAAAAACAATACTTTATATTTGTACTTGTCCTTATAGATGTCAAAACATCTTTCCCACTTTATTGGGAACTGACTTGGAACAGAAGATGATAAATCTGATGTTTGATGGGTTTGAAGTGGTGTCTAAATGTCGCTGTGGAAATGTCCAGGAGGCAGCTGTGATACAGATTTGGAGTTAGTGTGATAGGATAGGGCTGCAGATATAGATCTGGGAGTCGTCCACATAGATATGATAGTTGAAGCCATGTTAGTAGGCAAGATCTTAAAGGAAGAGAATGTAGAGGGAGAATAACTCCCAGAATAACTCTTGGTCTCCAGTGCTCCACGCCTTTTTGGTATGTCAACCAAAGGCATGAATTTCTCTTCTGGAATATTACTCCTTGGTAGTAATTTGTTATTTATGACACTGAAATTAATATATCAAGGCTTCCCCTCCTTGAAAACCAGGCCTTTGGCTGAATTCTCAGTAGATTCAGAGGCTGTTTGCTACATTGTTACTGGTTACCAATTTGTGCAGGGTTGGTCTCCTTCACTCTTGGAAGAGAATATTTATTTTTCCCCTGGCAAATATTTTATATCTGAACTGAAAAGCCACACATTTCTCCCAGTTTTCTGGTTTCCTGATGGAAAGGCTAGACTCTTCCCTCCCTTGACCTATGACTCAAAACATTCCTCCTTCTTCTCAACATCACTAAGAAAAGCATTGGCATGCAATGGCCCTTTCATGCAATGTAAGGGAAATAACTGATGTGGGGTTTTTGGCTTTTAGCTGCTATTTTAGCTGCCACTGGAGATTTCAATATTCCTTCGATAAGAGACTCTTAACCTGGTAGAGCTACAGGGGACTTTAGAAATCAACCTAATCCCCTTATTTTTATGAATGTGGAAGCTAAGGCTCAAAAAAATGTTGTAAAGCAGCAGCATTTCCTACTGGTTAAAAGTGTGAACTAAGCAGTCAGATGTACCTGAGTTTGAATCCTGGTTCTGATACTTACTAGCTGCTTGAACTTTGGTTCTGAAAACGTCCATAGCCTTTGGCTATGTGAAACTTTGGGCAATTTTCTCAACTTCTCTGAGCTTCGGTTACCTAATCTACAAATATTAATTATAATAGTTTCTATCTTGTAGGGATGTTGTAAAGATTAAATAGAATAGGGCATCTAAAGTGCTTCTTTCATTGCCTGGCAGATAGTAAATATGCAATACACATAAACTATTATCATTGTTGCTGTTGTTATGCTGGGAAAGGAAAGTAACTTGCCTAAAGTTACACAGGAATTAAATGATGTATCTGGGACTAGAATGGAGATCTCAACTCCTAGTTCAGTGCTGTTTCCTCTACCCTAGGCTGCTTCTTTATCAAGAGTTTCTTTGAGGCATCCTCAAGTCCTCCCCAATACAACTGAATTATAGTATTCAATGTTGTTATTATTACTTAGAACACTGTTAGTGTTAGACATTTTAAAATATATAGTAGATAAAATACAGAAGAAGAAATGTCCTTCAAATAAATCTGCATAATTCACAATTAGAATAAAGAAAAATATATTAAGAAACTAGAAAAATACTAAGTGAGAAGGTGGAAAATTTTTCTCAACATTTGGATTTGATTTTGGTTCTGTCCAGTCTTTCCGGTCAACTTGATATTTATCGGTTTATAAATGAAATATGGGTCAAGGGCATCCTGAAAGATCTTGGTTTAAAATGACTTTAGAGAAAGTGATTGGCAATAGCTCTGTGAGGCCAACATATCCCAGGGAGCCAAGGAAAAGGCAAGAAATGAGGGGCAGAAGGCTAGGCAGAAAGGGGAGAAACAGTAAAACAATCAGTGGAAGAGGAACTGGAAGATGGAAAAGGCAGCAAACTTGGGGAAATACAAAGAGTGAGCTCAGCCAAGAGATAGGCCCCAAGAGGCGGCACTAAGTTGCAGGATAAGACGTTTAATGACTACTATTTTCCCTCTCAGAGAAGGGACCAGGTAAAAAGAGACAGGAGTATTCTACTATTTCTCATACTGGTTTTCTAGTAAGGAAAGAATTCACCAATAATCTTCGTAATTTCTTCTGGCTGTAATCTACCCTGTACAACCACACCCAGCAAATAGGTTAAAATCAACCAGAAACAAATAGATGCTGCTCTCAGATGAAAGCTAATTGACCTTACACATCTTTCATCCTCTTGACAACTTTCAGACCTCTAAGCCTCTTGAATCTGCTTTCCTTCATAACCAGTCTATTCCTTAATTTAGGCCTGTACATCTGTCCAATATCTTATTTTATTTTATGGGGCAGAGCATATTAAACAATTAGAATATTGTTAGCCACGACATGGAAACAACCTAAATGTCCATCGATAGATGAATGGGTAAAGAAGATGTGGTATATATATATATATATACATATACTCACAATGGAATATTACTCAGCCATAAAAAAGAATGAAATAATGCCATTTGCAGCAACATGGATGGACCTAGAGATTATCATACTAAGTGAAGTAAGTCAGAGAGAGAAAGACAAATACCATATGATATCATTTATATGTGGTATCTAAAATACGACACAAATGAACATATCTATGAAACAGAAACAGACTCACAGAACATAGAGAACAGATTTGTGGTTGCCAAGGGGGAGGGCGGGTGGGGGAAGGAAGGATTGGGGGTTTGGGATTAGGAGACACAAACTATTATATATAAGAAGTATAAACAACAAGGTCCTACTATATAGCACAGGGAACTATATTCAATATCCTGTGATAAACCATAATGGAAAAGAATATGGAAAAGGATATATATGTATAACTGAATCACTTTGCTGTACAGTTGATTATAAATCAACTATACTTCAGTAAAATTTTAAAAAAGAATTAGAATAGTCTTGATTGGGAAAGGAGCTTATATTGAATAGAATCAAGGGAGTTTAGAGAAGTAATTGTTGACTTTAAAAATCCATGAAGGGAATTCTCTGCAGGTCCAGTGGTTAAGACTCGGCGCTTTCACTGCAGTGGCCGGGGTTTAAACCCTGGTCAGGGAACTAAGATCCCGCAAGCTGCACGGCATGGCCAAAAAACAAAAATCCATGAATATATTCCCCCCCCCCTTTTTTCCCTTAGCCATTGTTTTTTGCAAGAATAAGCTTTTATAGTTACATTAGTAAGGTGAGGGATAGTTCTCTTCCACTCTAAGAAGCTTGGATTCCTTCCTATCTTTGATTGATTGTCTTCCTCTTTCTTCCATTGCCCACTAATCTCAGTGGGTCTTAGATAGTTTTTCCCATTACACCTAAGGAAATAGTTGTACATAACTGAGGAATTTAAATCATGAGAGGATAAAAATAAAACTTCAGCTATGTAAAATAACTTCTCAAAGTAGTTGATTCAATATATGAAGAATTTTACTACAACTTTACATCCTTTTAACAGCTGTGATTAAAGAGCTTGGAACGTTTTGCCTGGCTGTTTTACTGAGTAATTTATAATTCTATTCAATCAAAACCATTTATTGGATGCCTATAGTACAATGTGCCAGGCTCTGTGCTAAGTAGGCACTATGCCAGCTTCTACAAGGAAAGCTTCATGTGGGTGTTATTTTAAATGGAGCCACTTGAGAACAAATTTAGTTTTTCTCCTGTGATTCTCTTTACACAATCTATTCCAACATCTGGTCACCATTTCAAACCTTCAGCCCTTGGCATGGTATTTTGCTACCACCTGGCCCCTACTTTGCCAAATGCTTTTCATCAGTTCTCATTTCCATGGAGAACAGGGATGCGTATAGTTGTTTTTATGAATGAGAAGCCTGGTCTACATCAGATATAGCCCCGAGACACCTCTGGCAGGGACCAGTTTTACCATGACAAGTCCTGCCAAGAGTTAATACTATTTCCTCTCCCGTTCTTGTCCCCTATGGCCATTGACATGTGGTGAGGAGTAGACTTACCATAGCAGACCTCTTTCCTGGCATACTATCCCAAGTCCTGAGTTATATTCTGTGACAAACTAGTCTGAACTTGGAATAAGTATGAAGGTAAATGAGCAAGAAGCAATAGAGAGCACCAAGAGATAGAAAGAGAAATATTTTGCCTACAAGCCATCCAGGACTGAATATGAGTTGGGATACCCTAATCTCCAAACCAGAAAGACAATCTTTTTTTTATTAATTATTTATTTATTTATTTATTTATTTATGGCTGTGTTGGGTCTTCGTTTCTGTGCAAGGGCTTTCTCCAGTTGTGGCAAGCGGGGGCCACTCTTCATCGCGGTGCGCGGGCCTCTCACTATTGCGGCCTCTCTTGTTGTGGAGCACAGGCTCCAGACACGCAGGCTCAGTAATTGTGGCTCACGGGCCCAGCTGCTCCGCGGCATGTGGGATCCTCCCAGACCAGGGCTCGAACCCGTGTCCCCTGCATTGGCAGGCAGATTCTCAACCACTGCGCCACCAGGGAAGCCCCAGAAAGGCAATCTTTATATTCTATCTAGGTAGGGCATTTGTCCCAAGATTTAGTTTAGACCCAGTATAATACCCCAAAACCCTGTACCCTGCTTGAGCTTCAAGTCTGAATCCTTATATAGCCCTACTTCCTTCTCTAGAGTTCTTGCTTTTCTATACCAGGTGAGGTACTGAAAACTGGTACTCCCAGCCTAAGAATTTCAGACATATTATGGCTTTTGTACTGTGGGGGCCTATTTGAGTGTATCAGAGCTTAGGGCACTATTATTAGACTCAGTTTGTACCCTGTTTTCCCCCTGTGTTTTATCTTTAGACTCCACTTCTGTTCATGCCAGTTAGGATGTCAAGTTACCAAATTCTGCTTGAGTGTTAGGACCCTTCTTTGGTATGTGCTCTTGTGCCAAGCCTGGATCTGTAAGCATTAAACCCACTGCCTATTTTAACTTTGCCCGTATCCTATTCCTTCTGTTTTAATATGACACCCGGGTCTCTGACCTTAGTTTTTCCCTTTGGATCCATTATACACTTGAGCCCCTTGTTCTGTAGGACTTGACTTCTCTCTTATTCTCCTCATGTTGCCTGTGAGTGAGACTTGTTCTCCAGAGGAATTGTCTGTGGGAACTGGGGAACCCAGGTACAGGGTCCGGACAGCAGGCATGAGACAGCAGCTTCTTGATTTTGAGGCTAAGTCCTGCCTTCAGTTAGGAAGCTGACAACACTGATGGAATGTCTACATAAACAGGTTTAAATCAGACATGGTCAAAAATTTGAGAATTCTGACTTAAGATTGGTGAGAACAGAGATTCCTGGAGTCCTGCCACTCCCAGGAGTGTATAAATGGGCAGCATTGAATTAGAATCATCACAGGTAGTAGACAGAAGGCAGACAGAGTGACCAGCACAGGCTCAGGAGCAGAGAGCAGCAATCAGGTAAGATTTCTGATTGCTATGGTATATGAACAGCCTGAGCCTTTCATTAAGATTGTGTGTGTGTGTGTGTGTGTGTGTGTGTGTGTGTGTGTGTGTGTGTGTTCTGGGCACTGAGAGCTTCTCAAGCAAGTTTCACTCAAATCACAGATTTCTCCCCTGGAGAGTGCTCCAGTTTTCTTTCTCCCCTGCTTCACACCTACCACATAGGTAGTTTGCGCCTGAAGAGTTGTTGGTGTTATAGAAGATGGAGTCTTTTCCTGAGGAGGACTGGACCTCTCTAGGAGAGACTAGAGATGATGAAGAATAATTAAATCCAGCTGGCATCATTAAGGAGGAAGCTGGCAAGAGAAGGCTGGGTGGGAGGGGTGGTGAAAGCTTCTGTTCCCAAGCCAGGTAGGACTTGGAGGGAGCAACCAGGAATTTGGGGATCCTGTGCCAAAGCTGAGGAGGCCTCGAGGGTGATACCAGAAGGGCTGGCATGAAATCTATTTGGATAATAATCCCTCACACTTGTACAGTGCTCTTTGCTTTGCAAAGTGCTTCCACCTCCATGATTTCATTGTGTTCTTCTAGTACCTCTGTGAGGTGGTTAGATCCGGTATTAGAGGTGAAGGAACTTGCTCAAGGTCACAAAACGAGTCAGTGACAGAGTTGGAACTAAAAATCCTAGGCTCCCACTTCCCTGTCCTGTGCCCTCCCACCGAAGCAGACTGGCTGCCTCTGGATGCCTATCAAAGGCCAACTTCTCTGTGGTTAGTAGTTTTTCAAGAGTGTTCTTAGAACAGGCGTGGAAGCCCCAGAGTGAAGGATTAACTTGTCACTGGTTATTCCTGGGGACTGGGGCTCCTTTTTCTCAGTACACTCAAAGAGCTTTCCAGAATTCAACTTTGCTTTCTTTAGCAGCCATTTTCTAATCTCTTTTCTAACAGACAGTTGTTGGTTATTGGTTTCTTTTATTCTTCCATTTTTAAGAAAATGTTTATTTCTGCTATTCAAGCTGATAACCTTGTCAAACATTGATTTTTCTTCCTGCAGAGCACTGGAAGTAAACAGGCAGGTCTTATACATCCCTTGTGAGGACCACTAGGCTGTCTTTTGATCACAGCCAGCCGTTTGAAGTGTGGTTGCTGTTCTAGAGAAGGACACCGGTATTGGCATTCAGAAACAGAGAGACTCAGAGATTAAGCAGGTAATCTCTCTTTGAATCATTATCTTCAAGCATTGTTCTAGTTGTTAAGGTGAGCTGAAAAATGGGCATTTTCTCTCCCCTAGTCAGTAGGCAGAACTGTTACTAGAATATGACAAGCTGTGCTGATCTTCATGGTGTTGTAACTTTTAGGTACCCCTGTGGGCAGATAGAAAGTAAGGGAGGCATTTCATCAACTGGTACTAAAAGGCCTGAAGCATATGTATGCAAACACATAAACATCCCATTCCCCCTCTGCAGCCACCCCCACCTGCTGCTCCAAGTTACAGCAGCCAGGGGTGGCTTCCTTTCCTCTCCTTCATACATGTGCCCTGAGGCTGACCTCTAAGTGACGATTTCACTCTCAGACTCCTTGTTATTTCTTGTAACACAAATGTTGAGAGAGGGAGAACAACACGTGATTCCCCTAGGGCTCTCAGTATCCTAGGGATGACCCTACCTTTAAGCAAGTTATTGAGCACAGACATACCTAGGAAGACTACCTATCTACTTTTCTTCTCATTCATAATTGCCATATGGCCCTTCTATCTATCCGTAACTACAGGTATAGCTCAGCTTCTCTCCTGAATCAAGCAACTCCCTAACTATAGAAGTCAATTTGGTAGCTGCCCTAACTTTGAATCCCTTTAGCTCCTGAGTTATGTCACTATTGTTTAAAACTAAATGAGAGCATACAATAATAATATCTGAAAGAATAAGAGAAACTCTCAAAAGTACATCATGTATATAAACAAGTAGTGACTTACACTCTGGAAGAATCTGATTTACATTACCCCACATGGGTCTCATGTTTCAGTTATTAAAACACTGACAGTGCTATTAATTGATGATTTAGATATTAGCCTTATCAAAATGAGAATAAATCAGTATTTATTTCTCAGACCTTAAAACTTTTGAAAGTTGCTACTGGGTGCACAATCCCCTTCCCCACCTCCCAACCCTCCAGTTTCTTCCTTAAGGATGGTTTCCTGCCTTTGTTTACATACAGTTTGTCAATGTCCTGATTCTTCAAATGTGCCCTCCCTCAAATATTTACACAGTGGATATGGTATGCTCCATTCAGAGAACTGTGTAAGAGCTTGATCTGGACTGTACTGTTTTAAATGACATTAACTTTGTTTTAAATTGCGTTAGCTTTGTCTATTGGTGGTGCTGTTTTCTGTTCCTGGATTTTTTTTTCCAGCAGCTACTGGCTTATTGTGCTTACGATCAACAAAAAAAAAGTTCCAGTGACCACTATATTCATATTGCTGTCAAGGCAGGTCTCCTTGTATAGATAGTTTCATAAACTAAGATATTTTGCATTAATTACTTCTTCCATTTCATGTGGCTAGATTTTATCCATCCTTTCAGATTGGCATCACACTCATGTGCTCTCCCTTCCAGTTTTGTCATATGTCAATTTAAAAAGCATTCCTTTTCTATTTTCATTTTGGGGTCCTGATAGCAATGTGAATAAAATAGGAGAGCCTATAACTTTCCACTATTGTCAACAACGAATTAATTAATACATTTGGTGGAATGGTTGGTTACCTAACTATAAATCCTCCTATTACCTCAGGCCACACTTTGTCTGTCTTAACAACAGGAAGATGATGTTTTGTTCAATTCAGATATGCTAGCTATAAGGCATTCATCTAATCTTTCAGACTATTCACACTATCAAAAAAGGAAATGAAGTTAGTTTGGCCCAACTCGTTCTTTGTGAACACTTGCTAAATTATTGAAGGCGAAATGGTTTCTGTCTTGCCAGTTCGAGTTATCTGGATTTAACAAGGATAAATTATATGCCCTCAGACTTCAGAGCTCTTGTACTGTCCTAACCAACCCCAGAAGTGGAACTAAAATTCCAATCGACAGAGCTCATGTTTCAGGAGCAGCCATTTTTGATACAAAACTGACCCAGAAGTCAGGGTGATAGACAGAAATAAAAGCTGGAAAATTGTGAGAATATGACCTTTGTCTAATAGGAAAGAAAAGGAGAGAAATACTAGTCTGTCACCTTTTTTGTCCATTTTAAGCAATATTGTTTCTTTCTTCTCTACAGTTTGGGTTAGAGACCAGGTGGAAATTTAAAGTATGTGTGTTAATAGGAGGATTGAGGCAGCCTTAAACATCAAAAAGAAGCAAAAGGACTTAAGGCAGCTGCAGTCTAGTAAAAAGAGAGTAACTTGAGGTAAAAACTTGATCTCAAATATGAGACTCTAGTACATATTAGCTAAGTGACCTTGGGTAAGTCATTTAATACTTTTGATCCCTGGTTTCAGGATTTTTGCTTTTTTTCAGATGGATGGTACCTCATAAAGTTTTTGTGAAGATTAAAATCCTTCCTTCACAAAATATAAAAGCAAAGAGAAACTGTGCTCAACAGGGACTTACTTTCCTGCTCTTCTAATTTTGGGGACTTTTTGGAGAGTCTTAGTTTGCCATTTTGTAAAGTTTCATTAGTGCAAGATACACATGTGAAACTGATAAAGTGTATAGGAATCTCCATGCCTTTTGAATTGATTGCAAAGCTTGAAATTCAGAGAGCATTATTAATGATGAGTATTTTACTATTTTTTTTACCTTGGAAATTCAAAATGTTTTTTCTATAACCTGAATTTCTTATCAATAACCTCGGTTAGACAAATCAATATTTTTTTCAGTTTTTCAAATTGGAAAGACAAGGTATAGCTAAATTGTTTAGATAAGCGGTCTGCAACATGAGCTGTGCAAAACAAGCTATTGGAATATGGTAAGAAAAATAGTATAATTATTTATAGTTACTTTTAACTCACTCTTTTACATTTTCTACTTTTTGTGTAAGTTTCATATATAATTAGATTGATACATTAATATAATTGCCCTACAAATTTAGGGGACACATATCCAAAATTTACTGATAAGGTGTACAAAGTTTAAAGATCAGTGGTTTGGAGGATGAAGAAATAAGATTGGAGAACTTTTGCCAGAAATTCATCATGCCTGAAATCAAATGCCTCTGTTTCCCCTATGAATCTACTTCTTCTCTTGAACTACCTGGTTTTATAAATGATATGATCATTCTCCTAGTTATTAAAACTAGGAACTTAGGAGTCATTCTTTACCCCCTCTCATGCATCACATAAAATTAGTTGCCACGTTCATCATTTCTGAAACATCTTTCATATCAGCCTCTCCCTTTTTAATTCTACTGCCACTGCACTAATTCATGCTTTAGGGTTTTTTTTCTTGTTGTTTGTTTGTTTGTTTTTAACGTGGGTTACTGCAGTATTGTAACAGCTTCCTAACTGCCTCCTTTTCTTTTGACCCAATTTAACCTACCCACTTTTTTGTATGTATGCATGTCTTATCCCTACTATTTAGAGTATGAGCAGGCATGGGCATGTCTTTTATCTCTTCTTATTTGGTGCTTTGCATGTGGTAGGCACTCAAATATTTCTAAGTGAACAAAATTAGATTGGGATTTGTTTTTCTGTCTGGAACTGAGAGTTAGGGTTCAGGCCTTGGGGTTTAGAGCTCACATAATTCTTTCCAATTTATACAATCAAGTAAGGTTAGAGTTAATCTGGCAGTCTGAAAAAAGCAGTGCTTCCTAAGATCATATTCAGCTATTTATTTATTCTTGTTAGCTACTCTGAAGAATCTCACTTTGTCTGAGAAAAGCATTTCATGAAGAAAATAAGCATTATCATGGATGAAATGCCACTTCTCCTTCCCAAAACACGCTCACAGGGAGCATTCTTTCATTCTTTCTCTTTGTCTTGGAAATCAGTGTTGAATTCTGGGCTGTACTTTTTATTCAACTTCCTACGATTACCTGGGTGAATTGTTACAAATCATAGGTTTGCTATGTTTATAGAAATAATCAGATCTGCCCTCCCTGCCCCCTTTACCTACCTTCCTCCGGCTACCTTATAGAGATGGAAGAAATGTGATCCTACATCTGACATGGCTTAATATTCTTAGAAGAAAAACTCTTTATAAATTCCGAACAATGTGATAAAGTTGCCTCTTGGGAAGAATGCGGAATGAAAATAAGATCGAACTGGATCATTCCTGTATAATTATGAACTTGCATTTTTACCTTGTTTAAAGATCTTCAGAAATAGTGTATATCAAATAGTTTCCATGAAAAGGACTTACTGAATGAATAGATAGTAACACCTATAGTCTTTCATACTCATGTTACAAATACACTTGGTGAATTCTGCCCTCCCTCCCTCTACCTACCCAGCCACCAGCTCTAGCATTTCCCTTCGAGTTCCCCATGACAATTCCAATCCACTTCTGTATGGTATTTAGAATATAAACCATGTTCTTTCTATAAATCTCTCCTGCTTTCATTTTAAGCACTAATTCACATATTTAATACACATCTTTCATTTCATGTTTCAAGCCCAAGGCTTCTTCCTTTTGTTTTTATCAGATCGTTTTAGCACCAGAGAAACTGAGCACTCAATGTTGATGATGACAGCAGTGGCTTCTCCTTGCTTAAGACTGATTATAGCCAACTTCTTTTTTTTTTTTTTTTAAACATCTTTATTGAAGTATAATTGCCTTACAATGGTGTGTTAGCTTCTGCTTTATAACAAAGTGAATCAGTTATACATATACGATATGTTCCCATTTCTCTTCCCTCTTGCATCTCCCTCCCTCCCACCCTCCCCATCCCACCCCTCTAGGTGGTCACAAAGCACCGAGCTGATCTCCCTGTGCTATGCGGCTGCTTCCCACTAGCTATCTATTTTACATTTGGTAGTGTATATATGTCCATGACACTCTCTTACCCTGTCACATCTCACCCCACCCCCTCCCCATATCCTCAAGTCCATTCTCTAGTAGGTCTGTGTCTTTATTCCTGTCTTGCCACTAGGTTCTTCATAGCCTTTTTTTTTTTTTTCCTTAGATTCCGTATATATGTGTTAGCATACTGTATTTGTTTTTCTCTTTCTGACTTACTTCACTCTGTATGACAGACTCTAACTCCATCCACCTCATTACAAATACCTCCATTTCATTTCTTTTTATGGCTGAGTAATATTCCATTGTATATATGTGCCACATCTTCTTTATCCATTCATCTGTCGATGGACATTTAGGTTGCTTCCATGTCCTGGCTATTGTAAATAGAGCTGCAATGAACATTTTGGTACATGACTCTTTTTGACCTATGGTTTTCTCAGGGTATATGCCCAGTAGTGGGATTGCTGGGTCGTATGGTAGTTCTATTTGTAGTTTTTTAAGGAACCTCCATACTGTTCTCCATAGTGGCTGTATCAATTTACATTCCCACCAACAGTGCAAGAGTGTTCCCTTTCCTCCACACACTCTCCAGCATTTATTGTTTCTAGATTTTTTGATGATGGCCATTCTGACTCGTGTGAGATGATATCTCATTGTAGTTTTGATTTGCATTTCTCTAATGATTAATGATGTTGAGCATTCTTTCATGTGTCTGTAGGCCATCTGTATATCTTCTTTGGAGAAATGTCTATTTAGGTCTTCTGCCCATTTTTGGATTGGGTTGTTCGTTTTTTTGTTATTGAGCTGCATGAGCTGCTTGTAAATCTTGGAGATTAATCCTTTGTCAGTTGCTTCATTTGCAAATATTTTCTCCCATTCTGAGGGTTGTCTTTTGGTCTTGTTTATGGTTTCCTTTGCTGTGCAAAAGCTTTTAAGTTTCATTAGGTCCCATTTGTTTATTTGTGTTCTTATTTCCATTTCTCTGGGAGCTGGGTCAAAAACAATCTTGCTGTGATTTATGTCATAGAGTGTTCTGCCTATGTTTTCCTCTAAGAGTTTGATAGTGTCTGCCATTACACTTAGGTCTTTAATCCATTTTGAGTTTATTTTTGTGCATGGTGTCAGGGAGTGTTCTAATTTCATACTTTTACATGTACCTGTCCAATTTTCCCAGCACCACTTATTGAAGAGGCTGTCTTTTCTCCACTGTATATGCTTGCCTCCTTTATCAAGGATAAGGTGACCATATGTGTGTGGGTTTATCTCTGGGCTTTCTATCCTGTTCCATTGATCTATATTTCTGTTTTTGTGCCAGTACCAAACTGTCTTGATTACTGAAGCTTTGTAATATAGTCTGAAGTCAGGGAGCCTGATTCCCCCAGCTCCTTTTTTCGTTCTCAAGATTGCTTTGGCTATTCGGGGTCTTTTGTGTTTCCATACAAATTGTGAAATTTTTTGTTCTAGTTCTGTGAAAAATGCCAGTGGTAGTTTGATAGGGATTGCATTGAATCTGTAGATTGCTTTGGGTAGTAGAGTCATTTTCACAATGTTGATTCTTCCAATCCAGGAACATGGTATATCTCTCCATCTATTTGTATCATCTTTAATTTCTTTCATCAGTGTCTTATAATTTTCTGCATACAGGTCTTTTGTCTCCTTAGGTAGGTTTATTCCTAGATATTTTATTCTTTTTGTTGCAATGGTAAACGGGAGTGTTTTCTTAATTTCACTTTCAGATTTTTCGTCATTAGTGTATAGAAATGCAAGAGATTTCTGTGCATTAATTTTGTATCCTGCTACTTTACCAGATTCATTGATTAGCTCTAGGAGTTTTCTGGTAGCATCTTTAGGATTCTCTATGTATAGTATCATGTCATCTGCAAATAGTGACAGCTTTACTTCTTCTTTTCTGATTTGGATTCCTTTTATTTCTTTGTCTTCTCTGATTGCTGTGGCTAACACTTCCAAAACTATGTTGAATAATAGTGGTGAGAGTGGGCAACCTTGTCTTGTTCCTGATCTTAGTGGAAATGGTTTCAGTTTTTCACCATTGAGGACAATGTTGGCTGTGGGTTTGTCATATATGGCCTTTATTATGTTGAGGAAAGTTCCCTCTATGCCTACTTTCTGCAGGGCTTTTATCATAAATGGGTGTTGAATTTTGTCGAAAGCTTTCTCTGCATCTATTGAGATGATCATATGGTTTTTCTCCTTCAATTTGTTAATATGGTGTATCACATTGATTGATTTGCGTATATTGAAGAATCCTTGCATTCCTGGGATAAACCCCACTTGATCATGGTGTATGATCCTTTTAATGTGCTGTTGGATTCTGTTTGCTAGTATTCTGTTGAGGATTTTTGCATCTATGTTCATCAGTGATATTGGCCTGTAGTTTTCTTTCTTTGTGACATCTTTGTCTGGTTTTGGTATCAGGGTGATGGTGGCCTTGTAGAATGAGTTGGGGAGTGTTCCTCCCTCTGCAATATTTTGGAAGAGTTTGAGAAGGATAGGTGTTAGCTCTTCTCTAAATGTTTGATAGAATTCACCTGTGAAGCCATCTGGTCCTGGGCTTTTGTTTGTTGGAAGGTTTTTAATCACAGTTTCAATTTCAGTGCTTGTGATTGGTCTGTTCATATTTTCTATTTCTTCCTGGTTCAGTCTCAGCAGTTTGTGCATTTCTAAGAATCTGTCCATTTCTTCCAGGTTGTCCATTTTATTGGCATAGAGTTGCTTGTAGTAATCTCTCATTATCTTTTGTATTTCTGCAGTGTCAGTGGTTACTTCTCCTTTTTCATTTCTAATTCTATTGATTTGAGTCTTCTCCCTTTTTCTCTTGATGAGTCTGGCTAATGGTTTATCAATTTTGTTTATCTTCTCCAAGAACCAGCTTTTAGTTTCATTGATTTTTGCTATTGTTTCCTTCATTTCTTTTTCATTTATTTCTGACCTGATCTTTATAATTTCTTTCCTTCTGCTAGCTTTGGGGTTTTTTTGTTCTTCTTTCTCTAATTGCTTTAGGTGCAAGGTTAGGTTGTTTATTCCAGATGTTTCCTGTTTCTTGATGTAGGCTTGTATTGCTATAAACTTCCCTCTTAGCACTGCTTTTGCTGCGTCCCATAGGTTTTGGGTCGTCGTATCTCCATTGTCATTTGTTTCTAGGTATTTTTTGATTTCCCCTTTGATTTCTTCAGTGATCACTTTGTTATCAAGTAGTGTATTGTGTAGCCTCCATGTGTTTGTATTTTTTACAGATCTTTTCCTGTAATTGATATCTAGTCTCATAGCGTTGTGGTCGGAAAAGATACTGGATACGATTTCAATTTTCTTAAATTTACCAAGGCTTGATTTGTGACCCAAGATATGATCTCTCATGGAGAATGTTCCATGAGCACTTGAGAAAAATGTGTATTCTGTTGTTTTTGGATGGAATGTCCTATAAATATCAATTAAGTCCATCTTGTTTAATGTATCATTTAAAGCTTGTGTTTCCTTATTTATTTTCATTTTGGATGATCTGTCCATTGGTGAAAGTGGGGTGTTAAAGTCCCCTACTATGATTGTGTTGCTGTCGATTTCCCCTTTTATGGCTGTTAGTATTTGCCTTATGTATTGAGGTGCTCCTATGTTGGGTGCATAAATATTTACAATTGTTATACCTTCCTCTTGGATCGATCCCTTGATCATTATATAGTGTCCTTCTATGTCTCTTGTAATAGTCTTTATTTTAAAGTCTATTTTGTCTGATATGAGAATTGCTACTCCAGCTTTCTTTTGATTTCCATTTGCATGGAATATCTTTTTCCATCCCCTCACTTTCAGTCTGTATGTGTCTCTAGGTCTGAAGTGGGTCTCTTGTAGACAGCATATATATGGGTCTTGTTTTTGTATCCATTCAGCCAGCCTGTGTCTTTTGGTGGGAGCATTTAATCCATTTACATTCAAGGTAATTATCGATATGTATGTTCCTATTCCCATTTTCTTAAATGTTTTGGGTTTGTTATTGTAGGTGTTTTCCTTCTCTTGTGTTTCTTGCCTAGAGAAGTTCCTTTAGCATTTGTTGTAAAGCTGGTTTGGTGGTGCTGAACTCTCTCAGCTTTTGCTTGTCTGTAAAGGTTTTAATTTCTCCATCACATATGAATGAGATCCTTGCTGGGTAGAGTAATCTTGGTTGTAGGTTCTTCTCCTTCATCACTTTAAGTATATCCTGCCACTCCCTTCTGGCTTGCAGAGTTTCTGCTGAAAGTTCAGCTGTTAACCTTATGGGGATTCCCTTGTGTGTTATTTGTTTTTTTTCCCTTGCTGCCTTTAATATGTTTTCCTTATATTTAATTTTTGACAGTTTGATTAATATGTGTCTTGGCGTGTTTCTCCTTGGGTTTATCCTGTATGGGACTCTCTGTGCTTCCAGGACTTGATTAACTATTTCCTTTCCCATATTAGGGAAGTTTTCAACTATAATCTCTTCAAATATTTTCTCAGTCCCTTTCTTTTTCTCTTCTTCTTCTGGGACCCCTATAATTTAAATGTTGGTGCGTTTAATGTTGTCCCAGAGGTCTCTGAGACTGTCCTCAGTTCTTTTCATTCTTTTTTCTTTATCCTGCTCTGCAGTAGTTATTTCCACCATTTTATCTTCCAGGTCACTTATCCTTTCTTCTGCCTCAGTTATTCTGCTATTGATCCCATCTAGAGTATTTTTAATTTAATTTATTGTGTTTTTCATCATTGCTTGGTTCCTCTTTAGTTCTTCTACGTCCTTGTTAAATGTTTCTTGCATTTTGTCTAATCTATTTCCAAGATTTTGGATCATCCTTACTATCATTATTCTGAATTCTTTTTCAGGTAGACTACCTATTTCCTCTTCATTTGTTAAGTCTAGTGTGTTTTGACCCTGCTCCTTCATCTGCTGTGTGTTTTTCTGTCATCTCATTTTGCTTATCTTACTGTGTTTGGGGTCTCCTTATCACAGATTGCAGGTTCGTAGTTCCCGTTGTTTTTGGTATCTGTCCCCAGTGGCTAAGGTTGGTTCAGTGGGTTGTGTAGGCTTCCTGGTGGAGGGAACTAGTGCCTGAGTTCTGGTGGATGAGGCTGGATCTTGTCTTTCTGGTGGGCACGTCCACGTCTGGTGGTGTATTTTGGGGTGTCTGTGGCCTTATTATGATTTTAGGCAGCCTCTCTGCTAATGGATGGGGCTGTGTTCCTGTCTTGCTAGTTGTTTGGCATAGGGTGTTCAGCACTGTAGCTTGCTGGTCATTGAGTGATGCTAGGTCTTGATGTTGAGATGGAGATCTCTGAGAGATTTTTTCCATTTGGTATTATGTGGAGCTGGGAGGTCTCTTGTGGACCAGTGTCCTGAAGTTGGCTCTCCCACCTCCGAGGTACGGCCCTGATGCCTGGCTGAAGCACCAAGAGCCTTTTGTCCACACGGCTCAGAGTAAAAGGGAGAAAAAATAGAAAGAAAGGAAGAAAGAAAGAAAGAGGCTATAATATAGTGAAGTAAAATAAAGCTATTATAAAGCAAAGCTATACAGACAAAATCTCCCCCAGAAGCATATACATATACACTCACAAAAAAAAAGGAAAAGGGGAAAAATTAATATATCCTGCTCCCAAAGTCCACCTCCTGAATTTGGGATGATTCGTTGTCTATTCAGGTATTCAACAGATGCAGGCACATCAAGTTGTTTGTGGAGTTTTAATCCGCTGCTTCTGAGGCTGCTGGGAGAGATTTTCCCTCCTCGTCTCTGTTCGCACAGCTCCTGGGGATCAGCTTTGGATTTGGACCCGCCTCTGCGTGTAGGTCGCCTGAGGGCGTCTGTTCCCCGCCCAGACAGGACGGGGTTAAAGGAGCAGCTGCTTCGGGGCTCTGGCTCACCCAGGCCGCGGGGAGGGAGGGGTGCAGAGGAGGCGGGGCGAGCCTGCGGCGTCAGAGGCCGGCGTGACGTCGCAGCATCCCGAGGCGCGCCGTGTGTTCTCCCGGGGAACTTGTCCCCGGATCACGGGACGCTGGCAGTGGTGGGCTGCACGGGCTCCCGGGAGGGGCGGTGTGGAGAGTGACCTGTGCTCGCACACAGGCTTTTTGGAGGCGGCAGCAGCAGCCCCAGCGTCTCAGCCCATCTCTGGGGTCTGCGCTGATAACCGCGGCTCGCGCCAGTCTCTGGAGTTCGTTTAGGCGGCGCTCTGAATCCCCTCTCCTTGTGCGCCGTGAAACAAAGAGGCAAGAAAAAGTCTCTTGCCTCTTCGGCAGCTGCAGACTTTTTCCCGGTCTCCCTCCCAGCCAGCTGTGGTGCGCCAACCCCTTCAGGCTGTGTTCACGCCGCCAACCCCAGTCCTCTCCCTGCGATCCGACCGAAGCCGGAGCCTCCGCTCCCAGCCCCGCCCGCCCTGGCGGCTGAGCAGACAAGCCTCTCGGGCTGGTGAGTGCTGGTCAGCGCCAAGCCTCCGTGTGGGAAGTGCGGGAATCTCTCCGCTTTGCCCTCCACACCCCTGTGGCTGCGCTCTCCTCCGTGGCTCCGAAGCTTCCCCCCTCTGCCACCCGCAGTCTCTGCCCGCGAAGGGGCTTCCTAGTGCGTGGAAATCTTTCCTCCTTCGCAGCTCCCTCCCACTGGTGCAGGTGCCGTCCCTGTTCTTTTGTCTCTGTTATTTCTTTTTTCTTTTGCCCTACCCAAGTACGGGGGAAGTTTCTTGCCTTTTGGGAGGTCTGACGTTTTCTGCCAGCGTTCAGTGGGTGTTCTGTAGGAGCAGTTCCACGTGTAGATGTATTTCTACTGTATCTGTGGGAAGGAAGGTGATCTCCGCGTCTTACTCTTCCGCCATCTTCTCCAGGATCTAGCCAACTTCTTTAGGTCTGCATGACAAAGAGGCTGCTGACATCACCATTGATTGCTCTGTTTCTCCCACACCAAAGCAATCTGTTAAATCAGTGCAAAACTGATTTTTGCAACTGGAAGCTACAAGGATACAATTGGTTTCTAAGCTGCCACATCAATCAGATGTTTTAAAAAATTGTTAGTGAGCCTAGGCGTGATTCATGGATGTGCCCACCCGTGTGATTAGATGATGTGTTCTATCTACATACATTTTTTCCTTGAGGATCATGTAATATGTGCAGAATAAAAAAATGCAGGGAAGTATACCATACTGTGTAGGCTACTTCACGTAGGTTACTTGTTGTGAATCAGAGCAATTGCTATAGCAAATTTCTAAGCAATACTTGACTGTTGAAGAGAGTATGTTCTTTAGGCCATTTTAAGCTGATAAAATCCCAGAGGCATTTTCTTGACCAGCTTCTAATTTGGTGAATTAAATTTTGCCATAGATATTCTGCTTTTAGTAGTTCCAGCTGAGTAAGGTATAATTCTCTGGAGTCATTAGGGCTTCTACAGTTATCTCCATTTCACACATCCTATCGAAGCTTATTATAACAGTTTGCCTGAGCTTTAACTCTGTCAAATGTACTCCACCACAGAATTAGCTTTGTTATAAAGATGTATGGACAAATTTCTACAACTGTTATGTTTGTGAAGAGTTTTTAGGCTATGGAGAGTACAAATAACTTCATAGTATTGAGAAGGATGGGATTTTGGTTTCTTTCCAGTACTGAGATTTTATGAAACTGTCACTCATGTTAGAAATAGGAATTTATTGTTTTGTAGGCATTTTCCATGTGTATACAGAGGGAACTGGAAAGATTTATATGATGGTAAACAAACTAACTAAAACTTCAGACAACTAGGTAGTGAAGTGAATTTATTCTAAAATTTGGATCCCAAAATCTTATGAGAGCAAACCTAGCTTATGTGACTGGTTTTGGAAAACAAGAACTAATGAAAGACAAGTACATAAATCGTTTCCTGATTGATATTCCTTCCTACTGGCTTCCTGGTGATTTATGCATGGGTTCTTAATAGCTGAGACCCTTGTATATGGGTCCAATGCTTCATGTTATTTTAAGATCAGCTATACTTACTGCCACTATGTTCACAAGGAGAGGGAGTGCCTTAGTTCTGCCCCTCTTACCTCCTGTTTATGCACAAGGGAGTGTCTCTTCTCTGATCCACAGACTAAGAATTAATTTTATAAAATTAATTAATTAATTAATAAACTAAGAATTAATTTTATAAAAATGACATATTTCATGCAAGGTATTTTCATATAAGCTATAGCCATTCATCTCCATTACAATCCACATTTCACAGTTGAAAGAAGTAAAGCTTACATATGTTAAGTCACTCATCCAAGGTCACAAATTAATAAAAGGCAGAATTGTTATTGGAGCCCCTCGTCCTCTTGAATTGTTAATGATGAGACTGGAAGAATTTAGCTCTACCTGGACCCAAATACAAGCACCCAGGAAGAAACCATCTCCTAAGAGATGCTCTTTGTTTGTTGCTAATCTGGTGTAAATTCTTCATAACATGAAATCAGTTGCCCAATATTCTTACAGTAATTTGCTTTTGGGATATAAATATCCTGATAACTTGAAATAGTCTCTATAAATGCCACCTTGTAGATTGCACGGGGACATGATCTATAACCAGGATTTATCAACCGTCTAGTTACAAACTGATGCCTGGAAATTTCTCTCCCCATTTACCAAAGCTACATTCTTAATTATTATTTTTATGTAAGTTTTTAAATATATACCTATTGAGAGACAACTGTGGAAAAGCAGCATGAGAGAGACTTGGAATCTGAAGGTCAGATTTTATGTTCTGGCTCTGTTGCTGTGACCTTGCACAAGCTACTTAGTCAATGGGAAACCAAGCTTAAATGATTGGTTGTAATGACTAACAGAGATGATGTTTGTGAAAGTCTTTGTAAACTGTGAAAGTACTATATAAAGTTTAGATAGTAAGCATAATAGCTACATCTGAATATTGTACAAGTGAACAAGTGAACTATGTCAGAGGGTTTGCTTAATGGCCAAATTCTTTGTCTCTTGGCCAGACTTTATTGGTTTGTTGTTATAGTTCCTCCCCAATGCATTTCATGATGATGATGAGAAATAGCCATAGAACTCTTTTATCAGCTTTATTTGAGAGATAATTATTGGTGAACCAAATGTGGTGAGGTCTTGTCTCTTGTTTTAAAATCAACCCTATATTTTTCACGTGTCAGTCTCTCAATTTGCTGGTGAATCTTGGGACCATTACTTTTATTTTGGTCAATATAATTTAAGAATCGCCACATATATTTGTAAGTTAAATGTGTGCCTCAATCACACTTCCTTTTTAAAACAAAATGGCATCTTTTAGTTTTTCTAAAGGATGTATAGTATTTTTATAAATCTCTGAAGAATTTGATCTGAATGTTATTTTCAATGACCATCATCCTAAATCACCAAAACCTTCAGTGTCACTAACCAAGCTATCTGTTTTTAGCCTTAAGATTAATTAGGTGTATGGGCTTCCCTGGTGGCGCAGTGGCTAAGAATCCACCTGTCAATGCAGGGGACACGGGTTCGAGCCCTGGTCTGGGAAGATCCCACATGCCGCGGAGCAACTAAGCCTGTGTGCCACAACTACTGAGCCTGAGCTCTAGAGCCCACGAGCCACAACTACTGAGTCTGCATGCCACAACTACTGAAGCCCACGCACCTAGAGTCCGTGTTCTGCAACAAGAGAAGCCGCTGCAGTGAGAAGCCCGTGCACTGCAACAAAGAGTAGCCCCCGCTCACCACAACTAGAGAAAGCTGCGCACAGCAATGAAGACCCAACGCAGCCAAAATTAAATTAAATAATAAATTTAAAAAAAAGATAATTAGATGTAGCTTTACATTTAAAATATTGCCTAAGCCAATATAAATCAGAATAATGAAACTCAGTTTTCAAGGTGGATTTTGCTCTTAGGTTGTTGTAGTATAATTAAGGAACAAATACACCATCACCCACTCTTATTTTAGTGGTGTAGAGCTAGTCATTTCCTCAATACTATTATATAGATTATAATCATACTTGCCCTAAAAGGTTTATTTCAAGTGTGACAGTTTGGGGGCAATTTAAATTTTCAATATTTATTATTCCTCTCCTTTGTCTCCATGTGAAAAGCCTATGGTTCAATTGCAGCTTTCAGTTGAGACATGATATTTTGTCATTAGTAGTCTGAGACTTCTGTCTGTTTTGTCCATTCTTATAAGCCGGCAGTCAAGTGTCACCAAAAAAAGCTGAGATTCTTTATAAACCTCTATCCCATTTCCAAATGATTACTAGTAAGTATCCGTAAGTCCTAAACTCCAAACTCACTTTCTCTTTCAGTAGTCCTTACGTTGACCTTGCCAGGTAGATGTTCGTATA
This sequence comes from Balaenoptera musculus, assembly GCF_009873245.2. Taxonomy (NCBI): domain Eukaryota; kingdom Metazoa; phylum Chordata; class Mammalia; order Artiodactyla; family Balaenopteridae; genus Balaenoptera; species Balaenoptera musculus. Next base: position 68,389,220 of record NC_045806.1, on the reverse strand, counting down.
TATGAGTCCTTTTTCTTCTCTTCACCTCAAATCTCTATCTTTTCACTCTCTAGCATTTCCACATTCCTTTCTCTCTATGGAATAAGTGTCATTCCTTTATTTACATTGCTAAACCCTATATCCATGCCCATAATTTTACTCTTATTCTGCCTTTACAGGAATTTTGCATCACCTATTATCAAGGTCTGTACACAGGACCAACTTTTGGCCCAATAACAAATCAAGTAAGTGAAGTTTTCTTCCTCCTTCCTTTATTTTAATATCTTCTGCTGCAATCTTGCCCTAAAGGCCCTTTCCACCATAGAGTGTAGTACTCTCAACTAGTAGTCACATTTGTGAATTCAACTGTTAAAGTACTATGGTGTTAACAACTGATAATTATAAAAAGATCAGTGTTTGGCCTTCTTGTGGAATAATTAGATTTCAATTTGGGGATAAAGGACATGCTGAAATCTACCAGCTTTGAAAACCTTTCATTAGTGAATCCATAAGGATGGAATTTCAACCATTAGTTAAAGAGGTAGTTTGGGGCATATGCCTTTCCCAATGTCTCGTAAATCATGCCAGAGAGGCAGGCGCCTATTTTGGCTACTTTAAAATCAGCCTTGTTCACCATTCATATTATTCTTGTCACAGTTTGAGTGGGTATTTTCTAGAATTATTTGGTAGATGGTAAATGTCCACATGGTGGAATTTAAAGCAGTGCTGTCTAGTGCTGGTTTTTACAATATTACCTAGAAACATTTTGCAATAGCTCTGGGTATTGGCATGAGCATCTTGTATTAAAAATTCTGCAACAGTTCAGAACCCAGTACTTTCAGATGGCTAATGGGTGTGGATAGCAAATTTTGTCCAGATAGTCTAGTGGGTAACATTTGAATAATTATCCATTAAATAATTTCCCATTTTGTTTAAAGCATGTTGCTTCAGTGCTATAATATTTTGTTGTTTCCTAAATGCTTGCCTAAAATTCCAAAATCTTATAACTGAGTGCCCAACCTCCTAATATTCAACTTGGAGCAGTTGTAATCAGTATAGCTTTTATTGTGGTTCTTCTAGAAATTCTTATTGAACTTAACATGTGAATACTTTTCTAAACAGGTGACTTGTCTTCCCCTTCTGTCCAGCTCAGCTCCTGCTCTTTGAGGCTGGAGCTTATGTAAAATTCCAATTTTCATCAAAAAGTTAATCGAGGTAATTCATTAACACTTCTTGTAGACAGTGCTGTGACATCCATAATCTCTACTATTATGAGATACAGCTTTCTTTTTTTTTAAATTTATTATTATTATTATTTATTAACATCTTTATTGGAGTATAATTGCTTTACAATGGTGTGTTAGTTTCTGCTTTATAACAAAGTGAATCAGCTATACATATACATATATCCCCATATCTCCTCCCTCTTGCGTCTCCCTCCCACCCTCCCTATCCCACCCCTCTAGGTGGTCACAAAGCACCGAGCTGATCTCCCTGTGCTCTGCAGCTGCTTCCCACTAGCTATCTATTTTACATTTGGTAGTGTATATATGTCAATGCTACTCTCTTACTTCATCCCAGATTTCCCTTCCCCCTCCCCGTGAGACACAGCTTTCTATTTGTGGCCTTTAAACTAGGCTATTCTTTCCTCTTTAGTCGCATAACCTTTAAGTAAATACTTAACAGTGAATGACTAGAGTTTAAAATAAATTCACTGTACTTGCTTTGGAATGTTTTTAATATTTGACAGATTTGATGATATGTAACTTTTGGAGGAGAACATCCCTGGAATTCTGTCCAATGGAGCTTTAATATTTTTAAATAATCTCATGATAACATTAAGATAGTTTTCTATTACGTCAAACAGTTATAGACTCTTCATCCACAGGCACCAGTTGATCTTTTTTTGTCTTCTTTCATCATTCCAAGCAATAGCTTCATCTTCTGATTCATCAGCTGCAGGGGCGCCTTCATTTACTATTTGGTTAAGTTTCCATTCTTCTGCAACTTCCTGTTTAAAGGCATCGATTTTAGCTGTAGATAGCATGTTTCTTCCACTATGGCTTGCTGCCAATCTGCAATATTTTGTTCATTTTACCTACTTTCCTGTTCTGAATGAGGATGCAAGGGAAGGGGTGGAGGGGAGCTGTAGGGATCCATTGCTGGCCTATCCTTTGTGTTATCAGTTTCCAGTCAAGTGGCTTAATAAGAATAGCATAATTCCATCCCACTTGTCTATTTAATGTCCTGGGAAATGTGACTGGGTGATTAGTTGACTTGTATTTCAAACAATCACCCAGTATTTCCCAACCCCCTCTGAGACTGTTGTACTGGGTCTCTTGAAATCTTTTGTAGTGCCTAATCACTGGGTAGTAACAATCATTCCACTGTCCACAATTTGAGACTGACTTTTGGTGAAAGCAATCTTTCACTTTTGCTCTGCCTCTTCTTATTTTGGTCATAGTAATCAAGACCTCCAGGAATGAGCCTTCACCATACTAATTTTATTTTCTCTCTTTCGGGATTGTAAAATCATCTTAAAAGAAATAAAATGGCAACCATTTCTTGATGAGGAGCCACTTGTATTTAACTGAAGTTTGTGATGGTTGCAGACATGCAGGGAAATATGAGTTGCTAATTTAAAGGATTAGTTACCTCCTGAACCAGATTGTTGCATGCAACCTCCCTCCACTAGGCTTCTCTGTAAATCTTAGAGAGGAACATGTGATTGGAGAAGCTGATCTACATATCAACCTTTCAACCCTTGATCTACATGGCTTGGAGACCACCCAGGTAAGGCCTTGAGATCTACTAGTAGATCATTATCTAATTGTTGGGGACAGTTGACCTAGACTGATTGGACTATAAGATGTTATATTTTGAGAGGATTGTTATTATTATTAATGACTAAGAATCCCACTAATAAAGAAAAAGCAGACGGAAAAAGCCATAGGGGAATAAGAAAGGGCATACTGACTCATTCTGTTCTACCCAAGCTGCTGTTCTTCTCCATAAGGGATTGTGACTGATGATGCAAAGTGGATGGTATAACATCCCTCTGTAAATGATGACTAAGATAATATCTCCAGAAACCTTTATCATTCTCTTCCTAACGAGGGATTCATTCAAAACGTATCCTGAAAAAAAATATTTTAAAATATTTTAAAAGATCATCTCTATTTTCTTTTTTTTTTTTTTTTTTCTATTTTCTTTTTAAAAATTAGTTCTCATTTCAACCAAATGATTTTGCCTAGATTAAGTATCAGCAAACGAGTCATGAAACTCCTGAGTGGTAAACCATCAAAGCTTGAAATTACAAATAATAAAATGGATTAAAATGATAAGAGGGTTTCAAGAGTTGAAAAAAAACTTGATAAGAGATAGGAGAGATTATTGCAGAAAAAGTAAAGATGAATAATGAGAATTCCAAAAACAAAGAAGAGAATGATGGTCAGTAGGGAAATAGAGATAGACATTTATTGCCAGGAGAGTTAGAGATTTCTAAAAAAAAAAAAAAAAAAAAAAATATATATATATATATATATACACACACATATATATATAGTTTACCAAGAATAGAGGGAAGGAAATAAAATATAGATGCTTCCTCCCTATTTACCCCTCCTCCCCCAAATAATTTTTTTTCTGGAAGAAAGGAGGGGGAAAATGATTATTCAAGAAGAGAATAAAAAGGAAATGAAGCATCTCAAAGCTGTCAGAATTCAAGGACTACAGACCAGATTGCAAAGAAACTTTTCAATCATTGCTTTGAATGAGGAGATATTAAATTTGAAAATCCAGCAGGGGGAGGGAGATATGAAAACTAAAAGACGGAGAATGGGGTGGGCGGAAAGCAATGGTGCTGGCATATCATGGGGTAACACCATTAGGGAGGAGAGTGAGCAGGGGAAGAAGAATTAACAGCTTCAAAGTTATTGTTAGAAAGCTATTGGATTTTTAAGACATCTGAAATCTTTGGGCTCAACTCAAAACTTTATACTGCTAAAAACTTAATCAAAATTAAGTACCTCTGAAGTTTTGAGCTCCTAGTTTGGGCTCACAAGAAAAATAAACTCTTAACTGGAATCTTATTTAACAGCAATCTACCCACCCCTACAGTATTCACTTAGCAGAGCAGAGCAAGCACTGAATATGGATTGAGTAGCTCAGGTTTTCTAATGATTCAACCCACTGTTAATGAAAATGCATCCCTTTATATGACTGCCTTAAGTGATGAATAATGAACCGCTTTGTTTACCTCTCTCTATACCTTCATATCTGGTTACTGTAAACTGTGCTTTTAGGTACATTCAGAATTAAGGGATTCTGGTTTGTGGACTGCTTTATCCTTAGGCCCTTTGGTTATTGCTGTTCCACAAGTATGAGCCATTTGATTTTCTTTTTTTCCTGCAGCTCTAGAGGGTAGACTTCATTTGTAATCTGAGAAGACAAAGCTAGAGGGGCAAAAATGGCAGTGTAAGGATTCAGTTTGGAGCCTGCGATTTCCTTTGAGAATTGACACTCTTGTCAACAAGTATTTATTGAACACATAATGCAGATTGGACTTTTTAAAAAGTGTGTAATTAAGACGTGGAACACTTTCTTCTTTTGCCAGCTGATAGAGTTTGAAGTAGCAGGAACAGTACAGTTAAGTGATTTTCTTCTATTACTCTGTAAGTAGAGGAAAAGAGGTAGGAGTTGGGGGTTGTCAATGAACCAGGCATCCCTATTTTCAATCTAGTATTTCCTCTGGTGGCTCTCTGCTTCTCACTTCAGTCTACTCTAATTCAGCCGAGGACTATACTCATAGAAACAATAAGTAAAATCTAGAAATCAATTAAACATTATATCTACCCCCCCCCCAAATGACTATTCCTTCTAAGACCACAGCAGTCTGCCAGATTGGATATCCAAAGCCTCCAACTAAAAGGAAAGCTTGAAACTCATCCATTACCCAAATAGAGAAACTCTTGGAATACTGTTTGTGTATGCACTGAACTTATTGGGATAAAAGTTTGAGACAGGCAATTTGTATAGTTTGTAAAGTATTTGTCAAATCAGAGCTTACACCAGATTTCTAATTTTGATTGCAAATCTAAGAGAGTTTACCTATTGTGGAAATATTTCTTCAAGGGAGACAATAATATTTGCCTTCATGGCCATAATCTTCCCCAGGAATGTTGAACAGGTTATTAATTTTAAAGAATATTTGGATTTCAATCAGTGCGTGCATCAGTAAATGATTCCACATAGCCTGCGTTAGTATATACCGTTCAGAGGAGAAAAACGTTACTCATGTGTGCATTAGCATTTTCATTTTTACTGCAGCAATACATCATTCCTTTTTCAGGATGCTGAGAAATGCTGCTGCAAAATGCACTCCAGATCTCAGGTAAAAGTCCATGACTAGCCTTTAAAAAGCTGCTCATTTAAATACAAATATCAGCTGAAATGCAAGGGAAATATGCTTCATCATCTTTGCCTATTTGTTCACCCTCTCCCAAGAGGATTAATATCTTCTGCTTCTTCTGTGTGATTATCAATTGCAATTTCTGATGCAGTGCTTGGTCAGTAATTAGGCAGATGGGCAGGAAGGGTTCTACTAGTTGACTCCAATGACTCAGAAAAAACAAGTGGCATTGGTTACAGCAGCTGCAAAGAATGATCATTTAGTCTTTGACAATGTGGACTGTAAATGAATGTGTAGGTATGAGTATGAGGGAGAAAAGAGACCTAGAGATAGAAAGGGAGATGGAGAGCTAATAGTGATTCATGGCAAGTATAAGAACAGAAGTAATTTTAAACACAATGGATGACAGACTATAAAATAAGCCCACTTAACTCAATACTAAGGAGAAATTGTTGTGCTTAATGCTGCCAAGTATTTTTCCTTAAAAAACCCTGTTTGGATGATTTGTATGACTTTTCATTTTAGAATTTCTATGATAGGTGTTATATAAAACAGAGCTTAAGCTAGAAAAATCTGAGGTGAGGTAATAAAAAATTAAAATAAAAAAAAACTTTCCCATCCACCATTTGAGTTAATAACCATCAGGGAGAAAATGGATTTTCTTGACTTGAAATAAACAAAAAGAGCTTTCAGAATTGTGTTTATGGGAAATAATTAAGCAAACTTTGAACTTTAGTGCTTTCAATTGAGCATATGAGCAGTTCTCAAATGGGTTTGGATTCATCCATGGTATTAACATTTTAAAATGCCATCCCTAGCATATATGTAAGTAAGTCACAGAGTGTAGCCGAATGATTTGATTAGTGTAGCAGTGAATGGGTCTCTGCAAGGGCTGTACAGAGGCCTGACTAGGCACGTCCCCATTTGGCCTCTCCTTGCAATGCACAGGCACTAATTGGGTATTACCAGGAATGTGGGATTGAAAGGGGCACTGAACCCAGAGTATCCATTTGCCCCTAAGTGCTAACCAACGTGATCCTTTTACTGGTTTACTTATTCTTTCAGTTTATTAAGAAAAATAAAAAGCCAAATGCAGAGGCCTCTTGAGCATATCCATAATTAATAACATAGGTGTCTTTGTCCAGGCACTTAACCACTTGCCAAACAGGGAGAATCACAATGTTAAGAAGGGAAAGAAAGGAGGAGATGCCGCAGGCAATATTTGATAAACTATAGAGGTTCTTTACTTTCACTGATTGTATGTGATAGGTAATAAGGTTTGATAGGTAAGAATAAAAGGAGAGAAAAAAGAAACTATGCGGCTGCTATCAATCTGCAAAGAAGCTCAAGAGATTCTGGTTGGCCTCTGCAGGATGATTTAAGGAGTACTAGAGAAGGCCGAAATCTCTCAAAAGTCTTCCATAGTGCCTGAAAGTATTGCACTTTGGGGTTAAGAAGATGTGGAAGGCTCTTATCACAGTCCTAACTTGCTACCTCAAAGCGGAAACTCATTAGGCTTTTATCATCTATTATCTTAATATGGGTTATTTTCTCAGATCAGTTTCAATTACCTAGCAAATCCTTGAGAGAAAAGAACACAATAATAGGTGAGGGTTGCTAGTGAGAAACAGGAGGAGAAATAGCCAGAGCATAAATGGCTACTCCAGCCAAACAGGTTTGGGTGGGGAACCTGCACAGTCAAGGTGATAATATAAAGACAATGGGGGCCTAGGCATTGTATGGGCAGGGGCTAGAAGAGAAGAGGTAGAGAAAGAAGACATAAGCACAAGGCCAAAAAATCTTCTCTCTTTTATAGCTTAGCTGAGCATACTAGCCAGTCTAATATACTGTCTTCTCTCTATGGCATCTATTTTTTTCAGCCTTTGTTGAGCAGATGATGGCCATAGTAGTGAAAGAAGAAGTTTAGTAATCACAGGCCATCTCCTCACCTTTCTGGTCCTTTTCTTTTAAGGTTGACAGAGAACGAGGAAAAATATAAAACCAGCCTGACTCACAAGAGGCTAGGACATTGTTCTTCCTTGTGGGCATAGAGTATAAAGCTGAGGAGAAAAGTCTTGAGAAAGAGTAGAGTATAATATCAATTAATTGGAAACAATTTTGTCAAAATTTTGAGGTTGGTTAACAGACATCTTTGTGAAAAGCCACCTGTAGGGGAATAATCAGCTTGCAGAAATTCCATAGTATTAATGTTGCCTTCATGTGGAATCTGGCTGTAAAGAAGAGTGGCATTGATAAAGAGCTAGAAGTTGTATACCATGAGTAATTCGTTAGTGTTTTGTAACCCCTACACACTCTCATTTGCAGACTGGAATTAATAAGAAAAAAAAAGACATTGCCTTTGTGTAGTTCTGAATAGAGGATTGGAAAAGACAAAGGCATTCCTGTTGTTTTGTTAAAATGCAGGTTCTCATCCTCTAAGCTGGATATCTTTTATTACTATAAAATGAGTCTTTAGTTTATTTGCTTTTTGGAAATAACATTCTATTTGGTTTAAGACTTGGAAAAACTGGAGGGACTCTCCTGAAATAGTCAGCAAGATGGAGACTCAGCCCTAACACAATTAAGGCTACTCTGTCCAAAGAAGACAATAATAAGGGATAATGTAGTTGCTGTATACAAGAAAATGTAGGGGGGTTATGTAGGGAAAAGGGAGATGCTGACCAGTTGTCTTCTATGACTATGAAATAGTTTGCAAAGGGAAAAAACAACTTAATTTTAAAGCAGAACAGATCTTGGTTGACCCAAAAATGTTTTTGAGCATTAAGTCAAAAAAATTCATGGGAATGAAAACTGTGTGAGAAAGGTTGGGGAGTCTCTGAGTTCTTCAGGGATAATAATCATGAACACACAGGAATTTGCTGTAATATTCTTTATAGCTTTTTGTTGTAAAATATATATATATATATTTGCCACACCGTGCAGCATGCAGGATCTTAATTCCCCCACCAGGGATGGAACCCGTGCCCCCTGCAATGGAAGTACGGAGTCTTAACCACTGGACCACCAGGGAAGTCCCTGTTATAAAAATATTTTAAAATAATAAAAACAGAATAATGATACCACTGTAGGAGATTATTTTCTTTTTAAAAATTTTCTGTATTTTCTGATAATCCTACAATGAACACTATATTTTTTATAATTAGATAAAAAGTGATTAAACAGTGTTTATGTTGAGAAAAAAATACATCTATTTTCTATAGATTGGACATTTTTATATTTCCTTACCAAAACATCTTTGACATTTTTCTCTAGTTTTCATTTGTCTGCCCTCTCCATTTTGTTAAGATTTTTTTTTTAAATTATTCAATAATTTTTTAAGTGCCAATGTACTGTATGAAATGCATGGATACAAATATGACCAAAGCACAGCCTCTAACTTCACATTACTTACAGTCTTATGGGGGATACAGAGAAGTGAATGAAATAATGGGGTAATTATCACAGCAGAGTTGTGAATAGTCGGAAATGGAAACCTAGAGGAGTGAAGTCTTGGAGGGATACTTAATACAAAATCTGCAAGAGTCAAACTGAGTGAGATAAGTAGGAAATGTCCTAAGAAAAAAGAAAGAAAGGAGAGCATTTTAGGCACAGGAGCACTATTTGAAAAAGCAGAGTCTAGAGAATGTTTAGAGAAAGGGCTGACCATGTCTAGAGAATGGTGAGAAGTTCAGTGAAGAAGGAGGAGTCAAGGTTGACATCTAGGTTTCTGGGTTAGGAAAACATTTGGTTGGTGAGTCCATTTACTGAGGATAGAAACAAAGGGGGAGGAGCCGTTCCAACATTTTGGGGTTGGAGACGGATGTTGATAAATTCAGTTTTGGTTATGTTGAACTGGAGTAGCCTGAAAGAAGTTCAAGTGGAGAAATCTAATAGTTTCGAAAGGAAGTCTGGATTGAGGATGAAGTTTGTGATATATTAACATACAGGAATAAGATCACATGGAGAAGAGAGTGTAAAATGAGAAAAGTTAAGGGCTAAGGGTAGGACATTAAAAAAGACCAATGTTTAAGGGACTTTTGAAGGAAGTAGAGTTCCCACCAAAAAAGACTATGAAGCAGTAGCTAGGAGGAAAAGCAAGATACTGTCTTTTTTTTTTTTAAACACCTTTATTGGAGTATAATTGCTTTACAATGGTGTGTTAGTTTCTGCTTTATAACAAAGTGAATCAGTTATACATATACATATGTCCCCATATCTCTTCCCTCTTGCGTCTCCCTCCCACCCTCCCTAACTCACCCCTCTAGGTGGTCACAAAGCACCGAGCTGATCTCCCTGTGCTATGCAGCTGCTCCCCACTAGCTATCTACTTTACATCTGGTAGTGTATATATGTCCATGCCACTCTCTCATTTGTCACAGCTTACCCTTCCCCCTCCCCATATCCTCAAGTCCATTCTCTAGTAGGTCTGTGTCTTTATTCCCATCTTGCCCCTAGGTTCTTCATGACCTTTTTTTTTTTTTCCTTAGATTCCATATATATGTGTTAGCATACGGTATTTGTTTTTCTCTTTCTGACTTACTTCACTCTGTATGACAGACTCTAGGTCCCTCCACCTCACTACAAATAACTCAATTTCATTTCGTTTTAAGGCTGAGTAATATTCCATTGTATATATGTGCCACATCTTCTTTATCCATTCTGCTGTTGATGGACACTTAGGTTGCTTCCATGTCCTGGCTATTGTAAATAGAGCTGAAATGAACATTGTGGTACATGACTGTTTTTGAATTATGGTTTTCTCAGGGTGTATGCCCAGTAGTGGGATTGCTGGGTCATAGGGTAGTTCTATTTTTAGTTTTTTAAGGAACCTCCATACTGTTCTCCATACTGGCTGTGTCAATTTACATTCCCACCAAGAGTGCAAGAGGGTTCCCTTTTTTCCACACCCTCTCCAGCATTTATTGTTTGTAGATTTTTTGATGATGGCCATTCTGTTCCGGTGTGAGATGGTATCTCATTGTAGTTTTGATTTGCAATTCTCTAATGATTAATGATGTTGAGCATTCTTTCATGTGTTTGTAGGCAATCTGTGTATCTTCTTTGGAGAAATGTCTGTTTAGGTCTTCTGCCCATTTTTGGATTGGGTTGTTTGTTTTTTTGATATTGAGCTGCATGAGCTACCTGTATATTTTGGAGATTAATCCTTTGTCAGTTGCTTCATTTGCAAATATTTTCTCCCATTCTGAGGGTTGTCTTTTGGTCTTGTTTATGGTTTCCTTTGCTGTGCAAAAGCTTTTAAGTTTCATTAGGTCCCATTTGTTTATTTTTGTTTTTATTTTCATTTCTCTAGGAGGTGGGTCAAAAAGGATCTTGCTGTGACTTATGTCATAGAGTGTTCTGCTTATGTTTTCCTCTAAGAGTTTGATAGTGTCTGGCCTTACATTTAGGTCTTTAATCCATTTTGAGTTTATTTTTGTGTATGATTTTAGGGAGTGTTCTAATTTCATTCTTTTACATGTAGCTGTCCAGTTTTCCCAGCACCACTTATTGAAGAGGCTGTCTTCTCCACTGTATATTCTTGCCTCCTTTATCAAAGATAAGGTGACCATATGTGTGTGGGTTTATCTCTGGGCTTTCTATCCTGTTCCATTGATCTATATTTCTGTTTTTGTGCCAGTACCATACTGTCTTGATTACTGTAGCTTTGTAGTATAGTCTGAAGTCAGGGAGCCTGATGCCTCCGGCTCCATTTTTCTTTCTCAAGATTGCTTTGGCTATTCAGGGCCTTTTGTGTTTCCATACAAAACTACAGGTCAATATCACTGATGAACATAGATGCTAAAATCCTCAACAAAATACTAGCAAACAGAATCCAACAGCACATTAAAAGGATCATACACCATGATCAAGTGGGGTTTATCCCGGGAATGCAAGGATTCTTCAGTATACGCAAATCAATCAATGTGATACACCATATTAACAAGTTGAAGGAGAAAAACTATATGATCATCTCAATAGATGCACAGAAAGCTTTTGACAAAATTCAACACCCATTTATGATAAAAACCCTCCAGGAAGTAGACATAGAGGGAAATTTCCTCAGCATAATAAAGGCAATATATGACAAACCCACAGCCAACATCGTCCTCAATGGTGAAAAACTGAAACCATTTCCACTAAGATCAGGAACAAGACAAGGTTGCCCACTCTCACCACTATTATTCAACATAGTTTTGGAAGCTTTAGCCACAGCAATCAGAGAAGAAAAAGAAATAAAAGGAATCCAAATCTGAAAAGAAGAAATAAAGCTGTCACTGTTTGCAGATGACATGATACTATATATAGAGAATCCTAAAGATGTTACCAGAAAACTACTAGAGCTAATGAATGAATTTGGTAAAGTAGCAGGATACAAAATTAATGCACAGAAATCTCTTGCATTCCTATACACTAATGATGAAAAATCTGAAAGTGAAATTAAGAAAACACTCCCATTTATCATTGAAACAAAAAGAATAAAATATCTAGTTATAAACCTACCTAAGGAGACAAAAGACCTGTATGCAGAAAATTATAAGACACTGATGAAAGAAATGAAGGATGATACAAATAGATGGAGAGATATACCATGTTCTTGGATTGGAAGAATCAACATTGCGAAAATGACTCTACTACCCAAAGCAATCTACAGATTCAATGCAATCCCTATCAAACTACCAGTGGCATTTTTCACAGAACTAGAACAAGATAGTGTCTTAGAAACCAGAAGGCAAAGAGGCATTTTGGTAAGAGAGAGAGGTCAATATAACCATTGGATTTAGCAGTAAATTGGTCATTGTAGACTGTGGAAATTCCAATGGATCAGCGGAGTGGAAACAAGATTATAGTAAGTTGCAGAGTAAATAAGATGTGTGGACATTGAACCAGTGATTGTAGACAACTCTTTAAAGAAACTTGGCTATTATGCAGAAGCAGTAATATTTCAGTAACTAGAAGGGGACATCAGATTAAAAGGAGTCATGTTTGTTTGCTTGCTTTTTTTAAAAATAGAGACTTAAGCATGTTTCAGTGCTGTTGGGAACTAGCAGGAAGGGAAAGGTTAAAGATACAGGAGAGAAAAAGAGTGAATTTTGGATGGGGGGCTTGATAGAGTGGCAACCCTGAGATATCAGGAAGCAGTAAGATTAAGAACATATGTTATGTGGCAGAAGTGGATCATCTGGAGAGACTGAGAGCTGAGCAGGTATGTTTATAGGTAGTATGGCAGAAAATTTGAGGGGTTCTCATATGATGGTTTTTAATTTCTCCACATAGCAGGAGGTGAGATTGTCTAAAGAGACTATGGGGCAGAGGGGTGGTGGTGGTAGGAAAGATGAGAAGATTTGAAATAGCTGCTAAAAGAGAGGGAGATAGGAGGATAACTGGGTGGCATTGAAAGCAAGTCGAGATTAGAGACAAAGAATTTGCATTAGACCAATTTGTAATTTTCTCCAACAACATTCATGAGTTCAATACAGTAGGGCTAGAGACGTGGACATTTGGGTTGATATATATTTTGGAATTTACTGTGTGGATGCTACATAAGGACAGTGAATATTAAAGGTGAGGACATTGGCATACTGAAGTGATAGATAATGGGATCTAGACTGGATAGGGCAGGTAACATAAGGATGGTCTCTTGATTAGTCTACTTTTCCCCTGATTGTGTTTCCAAGGGATATGTAGCCCAAGAAAGCAGGTAGACAGTGGAATTACAGTTTCTGGGTTCTTAACTATGTCAAAACATTAGTAATCTTTATTGCCTAGCAGGACTATTCGAAAAGTTGTATAGCCTTATCAGAAGAGCAAAGATAAAAATTGAGTCTTGGAAGGGAATAAGTGTCAAATATAAAATACCAATCTTTGTAACTAAGATTTTAGTGGAGAGGCTTGGCAGAGGGAAGTGGTCAATGTGTAGTGATTTCGGATAACAGGGTAAGTAGTACAGTGAAAACATAGGATTTGGATTTAGTGAGATTCTGGAGGCACAATGCAAAATGCTGGTGGTAGCTTTGTATGTCACTCCAGCTGTGGCTTGGGCAGGTGTGTCCAATTGACCTAAAGGCATAAGAACAGTGGAAAAGGAAGAATTTGATAGGAGTTGGTGATTGATGTGATAAAATGGGTAAGATGATGAATTGTAGATGGAAGAATGTTATGAGAGAGAGAGAGAGAGAGGGAAGGTGGGAGACAGGAAAGGGACATTTATGAGGAAAATATGATGAGTTCTGTTTTGGACTTGAAGAATCTATAGTAATGATTATTAGCCACATAAACATTTTTAGTAAGATGTGTGAGACTGGATATTGCCCAAAGATCTAGCTTTAGCTGTCATCAACACAGATGTGATAGAATCCATGAAAATGAACGAAATTTCTAAGGTAAAGAGTGAAAAAATGGCAGGGACATTAAAAACTACGTCCACAGAAACATGTAGAAGTAAGAATAACCAGTGAAGTAAATAAAGAATAAATATGTGGGGAGAAAGGAAAAGAATCAGGATAGATACTGTTATGGAGGTCAGAGGAAGAAAGAGTTTCAAGATAGAGGTGATGGGTAACAATGTGCTGTGAAGAGAGAATGTGGATTTTTTAAATTAATTAATTAATTTATTTATTTTTGGCTGTGTTGGGTCTTCGTTGCTGTGCATGGGCTTTCTTTAGTTGCAGCCAACAGGGGTTACTTTTCGTTGCGGTGCATGGGCTTCTCATTGCGGTGGCTTCTCTTGTTGTGGAGCACGGGCTCTAGGCACATGGGCTTCAGTAGTTGTGGCACGTGAGCTCAGTAGTTGTGACTCACGGGCTTAGCTGCTCCGCAGCATGTGGGATCTTCCTGGATCAGGGCTTGAACCCGTGTCCCCTGCAATGGCAGGCGGATTCTTAACCACTGTGCCACAAGGGAAGTCTCAGAATGTGGATTTTTTAAGAAAGAGGTTAGTGGTGAACTCTGAGAAGCAGTTGTCCTAGTGAGGTGGGGCAAAGTAAAAATTGAAGTACTATGTACAGGGAGGTTACATAGAAAAAGGAGAAAGTTTATGTTCACCATTTGAAAAGTTTGACCATGAAAGAAAAAAAAAAAAGGTGGTAGCTAGAGAGAGCAATAGGATATCATAATAGTTGTTTTCAAGGTTGGGTATACCTATGTTTCCAAAAAGTTGTTAAATATTAAAATATTTAATTATTACATGCATGTTCTGGTTATAAAATCTTCTAGTTATTCTTCAGATCCATCAAGCTGTCGTCCAATGTACAGAGCCAATAAAGACCTTTAGTTGATTGTGCATTGGTGCTAAAATATTAATGCTACAGTCATGTCAGCTCATGTTTAATCATGTATAATATACTCTGACAATGTTTTCCTTAATTTGGTCTTTGGAATAGAGTCTCAAGAGTTTATGTGTCAGTATAAATGATTAGATTATAAACACAGGCTAAATTTGGGGGCTTGGAATACTAATAGCACTTAATGCTTAGAAATAACAGTTCTAAGGTTTAATCCTTAGGATTCATTTTTCTGTTCTTTATTTCTAAATCCAGGAAAGAAAACTCTGCATCCATTTTTATAAACATAATTTATTTAGAAATAGTTCAACTCTGTAAATATATTTTGGAACTGAATAGAGAAGCTATATTATTTTGTTTTATTGTTCAGTCAAAATAGAAGAACAGTGGGGAAAGGAATGAGTAGCCACTCTGTTGGAAATTAGTTTCTGTTTTTGTGCCTCACTCTTCATTATGTTCTCCCTTTACCAGAGTGGTGAGAGATAGAAAAGGCACAGCCTTTGGGCTCAGATTTCAATTCCAGTGTGAACTATGCCACTAATTAGCTGTGGGCACTTAACCTCTCTGAACTTTAGTTTTCTTACCTGCAAAATGGGGATGATATTATCTACTTCAGGATTTTGAGGATTTAAATTGTGTAAAGCATCTAGCTGATTGTCTAGCCTAGATTTTTTTCATTTCTTCTTGCATTTTCTTCTTCATATCAGCTACAAGGCTTATAGCCAACTATTAATTCAATCCAGGGTCATTAACAGTCATGAATTTGGTGGCCTTGGTAATTGATTCTAACAAATGGGAAGAAATGTTTTCAAAGAGTAATGCTGATGAATGAGAAAAAAGACAATATCATATAGCAGTCATATTTACCTCTAATGGGGTGAACTCTTTTTTTTTTTTTTAAATCACATTGTGTTATTGGAGAGAGCTGAAAAGGAGGGAGATAGGGACACATTAGTATGATGGAGAAAAATGTTCTATCATCACCCATCCATTCCTTAGAATAAAGATCTGCTCTTGCAGCAATACACTTTGTAATCTTCATCATCACTAAATACTCCTATAAAAAGGATACAAACATTTTTCAACCTAGTTATTTGGGGATATTTAAGTAAAACTTGAAGTGGTGCAAATATACAGAATCTTTTTAAAAATATTTGAATGAAATACTTCAATAGTAATTGATGATAGCACATCTCCAATTCAATGTCAGCTGCTGCCTCTAATCCTTTTTAGAAGTACGTATAAGTTATAAATAAATAAAATAAAATTTCAATATCAGACTCCAGCTGTCCTCTGTCCCACATAAATCCAAGTGCTTAAAACTGCAAATTAACTTTACCTACATCTATACTAGGTAAACTGAAATGCCAAGTATCTTTTCAATTAGTACATACTTTAATCTCCCCAAATGCTTAATACTTGGTATTATCTATTTTAAGTTTCAACACAAACTTACATTGACAAAATAATACACTGGTTTATTGTAACTTAATATATATTGAATGTGAATGGCATAGTAGATGCTGTCGATCAGGTTCACAGTCCAAATTAATTACTCATGCTGATATTTGTAACATCTAAATGCTGTATAATTAGGGATAATCTAATTATTGATAGAAGAGACATGCCAGTTGGCTGGAGGCCCAGAAGGTCTGAGCTGAGGTGGAAGGGTATACTTATGCCAGGAACTGCCCAGGGACAGAGAAAGTTCTGAGATGGGAATGCCAGGAATTTAAGTGAGAAAGAGTAAGTGAAGATCCCAGGAGAAAATAGATGAAAAGGGAATAATTCAGCCTATTTTCTCCTTCCGTGCCTGTGGAATATGTAAAACCCAGGCTTTATAGAGGGCGAAGTCTCATTCAATTTTTCTCCTGCCTTCTCTTCCCCTTGTCCAAGAGAGAGAGTTGACCTAAAGAGTTGAATTATTATTATTATTATTGTTATAGCAAGCATAAAACTTTCTGCATCCCCAGAGAGTAAGCGTTAAGGTAAGATCACCTATTCTGGAAACTTCTTCCCCCACTCCATCTCCTCTCCCTTCCCATTCATTGAATTGGTGTGTTTTCCAGCTCCACCACTGTTCTCCATCCCAGTCACATGTTTTTTTTCAGGCTGTACTCCAGGGGGAACACACTTATAGATAGTATCCATTTTGAGGCACAATGAGTTCTAGAAGGACACATCGTAGAGTGTCTGGCAATAGGTCCAACTCCAATTTAAGCCTGTGCTGTTGCCTTCCATTCTTCAAACATCACTGGAGACCTGAGAATCAGGTAAGAACATCTAGAAACAGGGCTTTAGATTGTTTTTTTGTTTTGTTTTGTTTTTAAATAATGCTTTAGCCATCTCTGCTTTTATTTTTATTTTTTATTATTTATTTATTTGGCTGCGTTGGGTCTTTGTGGCATGTAGGATCTTTCGTTGTGGCAAGCGGGCTCTTCGTTGCGGTGCACAGGCTTCTCTCTAGTTTGTGGTGTGTAGGCTCTAGAGCACGCAAGCTCACTAGTTACAGCATACGGGCTTAGTTGCCCTGCAGCATGTGGGATCTTAGTTCCCCGGCCAGGGATCGAACCCACGTCCCCTGCACTGGAAGGCAGATTCTTAACCACTGGACCACCAGGGGACTCCCAAGGCTTTGGGTTTTATTAGGCTGTGACTAAGGGACAAAATTTTGGGAAATGTTGAGTGTCTTAGTGTCATGACTGTGCAGATCTGCTAAATAGGTTTATCATGCTTGAGAGTTTCTCTAAGGAACTCATACAAGTCCAAAGAATTCTGCCTTTGTGGGTGGGTGTGGGAGATTGAGGAGGTGGGATAAGATTGGGATTCCAAACAATTTTGACAAGCTAAAGTGGGTAAAAATAAACAAAACAAAGTCTATTAAAGGCAAATTCACTTAGGGAAGAATACCAGATTACAGAAATGGGTACAAGATGGTTCTGGATTGGTTAGGTATAAGTATAGGAAATAATTGCCTTGGGACTGTGGGAGTCATGAGTCAAAACGTCAGTAATAAAATGCCATATGGCTGAAAATGGTGAACATTATCTCCTATATAGATATAGAGATATATTAATGGCATGAAAGGGCTGAGATATAATGTTCTTTTTGTATTCTGTATTAGTTAGGTTTTTATCATGTCTTCTATATGATAATATATTCTATATATAATATATATTCTATAATATATTGCTTAAGTATCTATGGCTTAAATGAGATGTGGGGTATTTAGAGAAGGGCCAGGGTAAGCTAGCCAAAGTGATTCCTTTGAAAGATTTAGAAAATTGTCTCTGTAAAATAAGCCTAAGAGAACTGAAGGGTTAGCTTAACCACGTCTTCAAATAGTTGGAAAGATATCATATGAGGAGTGGAAGGGGTGGATCAGGCAACTGTTCAACATGTCCACTCAAGTCAGACCAGAGGAGATAAGCTTTAATTATAGTGGGGCAATCGGAAGTTTGTTTTTATGTAATAACACTTCTCACTCTACAGTAAGGAAAAAGTAGACTTCTTTAATAGTAAAGATAAATTTAAAAAATTTCCCTTTTGAAATTTCTTTGAATAGAGCAAACAGCTAACTTTATGAAATGACTTTATTGCAGATTGGCCATATGGCAAAGTGAATCTATTAGTAGATTTTTGGAAAGCCTTTTAAATAATAGAAGTCTGTGAAATAAGGTTCATTTGCGTTGGCATCAACATTTCAAAGGAGAAAACTGGATTCCTAAACATCTATTTTTTTTTCTCATTATAATTTTGATAGCATTTGCCCTCAGGGGTGTTGTTAAACAGTTTCATAGTCTTTAAGATTTCCCAGACCTCTTTTACATTTGTAAATATTTAACAATGACCTTTTTTTTTTCAGTTCTTAATGTACCTACGCACTTGTAATTTGCTTATCCTAGGCTGTGTTCTAACAACATAAACATGATATATGTGAAAATATTTCTATTTAATCATCACATTTCTGGTTTATCAGATTATTCTAGTTCTTACTTAGTTTTCTCCCTCTAGAATTTTTCTCCAAGTCCAAAGTAGATATTTGTGGCAATTGCTAAAATAAAGTGAGCTACTAAGCTGCCCCCAACTCATTTTTTATTCTGTACTGACATAAATTCTCATAACATAAACTTATTTCAAGAGATAAAATGAGCAATTGAAGAAAAGTAAGAATTTTTAATGTTCTAACTCACTGAATATATATGATTGAGCACTGTGGTAGGCATGCTGAAGGGATGCTTATTTTTCTTTATTCCAATTTCACCACGGCTATATCTAAATGCACTAAGGCTGGATAACCAAACAACTGGTAATTTCAGGTAATTAGCAACTTGTTTGGGCTTAAAGATACTCAACACTGGTTTGTGACTATTTTTTTTTTTCACTGAAATTTTCAGTGGAAGTTTCACTCAATTAGTTGTTTCACTCAAAGTGAAGTGAAGAACTGGAGCAATTATCCACACGATTTAAACAAAAAGATGACCTGTTTGACCTCAATTACAGTACCTGAATATTTTAAGCAAAATGTGAGTTTTACTTGAAAACTGGAAAGAATGTTGGTGTTAAACATTTACAAATATAAAATTTGTTGAGAAACTGCCTAAATCCTCAAATTCTTTGTTGGTGTATGTGTGTCTGAACACTAACTGCAATAATGCTAATTAATGCAATGCATAGTATACTGATTCCTGATAAGAAAGTCATTGTTTGAAGACAAATAGCAATTCTAAACTATCCTTGTGAAAACAAGCTTATTAAAAAAGGAGAAAAGATAACAGAGATTCTAAGCTGTCTATAGTTACTGGTGTGGTATTGTACCAAAAACGTGTAATAAGGAAAAATAGACTCTAAAATTAACATTTGAAATGGCAGCAAGTCAAATAATACACAGCATACTAACAAGTGGCAACAAACAGTGGTGGCTGAGTAATTGGAGGGTTTTTTCTCCCCTACAAACATGCATCGTTATTTCAGTGAGCTGAAATAGGGCAACAATAGTCATTTATTGCTGAACAGAGCTTTAAAACAATAGAAAATGCAACATAATTAATTTATAATCATTACTTAGCAAATCAAGAAAACAGGAAAGCAAATCAGCCCAGATAACATGACTATGGAATAAGTTGTAGAGTCAGTGAATTTAGAATTTTGAAATTGAGGGTGTTTGTATAACTACAAAAAAACAGACAACACAATTATATAAATTTTGGCCTAGTGTGATCAATATAAATTAGTAACAGAATGGGCATACATTTGCAATAATTAACCGTTACTATGGCACCTTCTATCCCCACCTCTCCCTCCTTCCAATTGCTAGTAGGCATTTCCATATATTATCTTTTATAATTCTCACAACTACTCTACAAGTTAGCTTCAGTTACATAAATATAAAAATTGAGGAATTGGAAGTTAAGAGAGCTTAAGTAAATTTCCCAAGATCACATAGCCAACATGTGGTACAAGCCATAATTTAAATCCAAGTCTGTCAGAAGCTACATCACACTGCTACTTGTTGATGACAGAAAGTCTATATAGAGAAGTAGCCATTAAAACAATTGTTAGTGAATAGATGCCACTGTTTATGAATACATTTATTATGTTACAAGGTTTATTTAGAATCCAATTTGTAATATTTACTAGCTGTGTGACTTTGGGAAAATCTTTTAATCTGGGCCCAATTTTCTTCATTTATAGAAAAAAACATGCAAACGTATAAAGCCTTTTCTTGGCACTTCCATCTATATCATGTATGTAATTTCGTCAAAACCTCTCTGCTTTCAAGATAGTAGAATAATCATGTACACAGGTAAGTGCAATAAGAGAGATATGTACAAAGTAAAGAAGTGACACAAAGGATCAATATTTATTCATCCAAAAATTGTTTATTGAGCATTTACTATGTGCTAGGTGCTGTGCTGGATGATGGAAATATGCAGTGGTGAGAAAAAGCAGATATGACCTTGCCATCTTATAGTTTACATTTTAGTGGAAAACTCAGACAATAATAAAATTATATCACAAACTTGTATGTATACAGACTATAAGTGCTTTGAGGGAAAGGTATGTGATGTTATCAGAACAAAAAGGAGAGGAATTTGACATGATATGTTGAGTTAAGAAGGCTTCAGAGAGGAAGGGTTCCTTGAACTAGGCTACAACAGAAATTTAGCAGTCATTTGAGTAGATAAGGAGGGGAAGGAAGAAGTACAGAAATGGCTTATACAAAGACACATAAACTTAAGCAACATGACATAGTTAAGGAAATGCAAGATGTAAATGGAGAATTGTCAGAAGATGAAGCTGGAGAGGTATACAGGTACCAGTTCACAGAGGGTCTTATATGCTACTGAGTTTAGATTTAATTCTGAATGTGATGGGCAGTCGGTGAAGGTTTTTTAAGCCAGGAGATGATGTGATCAGATATATATGTTAGGAAGATCATCTTACCCTTCCTTCAAAGTCCAACTTAAATCTTAAATTCTAAAAAGCCTTCTTTTATTTTCTCATCTTGTAAGAATAAATCTTTTCTTTTTCCATAATGACAACATACAATCTGCTTTCTATCAGTATTACTGACATATGAGTCTGTCTCCCACATTAGATTGTAAACTTCTGAAGGTTGGGACATATCTTGATCTCCTACCATATCTTCAGGGGAAAGGCGCATGTGAAAAGCCAGAGAGATAAAATGAGGAGTCTCAGAGGCTTCACAAGTTAGACTCCCAGTTTAGGTCCAGAAAGCAAGTTAAGGAGACTATTTGGAGGCTCTTGAAATAGTCCAGGTGAAAAATGATGAGTGACATGGTGGGGACCAGTAAAAGGAGGAATGGAGAGGAGAGGACAGATCTAAGATATTCATTTATACCTGCATTTAATTTTTTCACAAAGATTTATTGAGCCCCTTATATGTGTCAGGAACTAACTTGGCTGTTGAAGATACAGCATCGAACAAGACAAATATAGCTCTTGTCCCAGTGAAGTTGGATGCATTACAACATGGTAGTTCAGAGCATTGGCTCTGAAACAGCTGGGAATTGAACCTAGGTTCTCTCAGTTAGTTGTGTGACCTACGACAAGTTATTTAACCTTTCACATCCTCCTCATCTATTAAATAGAGATATAAAAATCACCTGTCCCATAGTAAGTTTTCAATAGATATTAGTAAAATTATTATTAATAAGTGATACAAAAGTAAAATAGAGTGGCTTGAAAGTGTTTGGCAGGAGATTCTAATCTAGTGGAAGGGGTGGAGCCAGAAAAAGCTCTCCTAAGGAAAGGAAGGGGGCAGTTACATTGGGCACCCATGGACGAGTAGGAATTAGCTAAGCAAAATCTGAGGCGTGGGGAAGAAGGTGGGAAAAGGGTGTGACTGGAATTTAGTAGTAAAATTAGGCTGGAGAGATACACAGAGCCTAATAGGCCATTGAAAGGAGTTTGGATTTTATTTTAGGCATATTGAAGATCTGGTGAATGTTTTCAGAAAAGGAGATAGGATGGTTTCATTTGTGGAGAACTGACTGAACTTGTCAACTGGATGTGGGAAATGAGGAAGGCAGAGAATTGAAAGATAATTACAATGTTTCTAACATAAATGGCTGTGTGCAAGATGATGGGGAGAAATAATGAATTTGGTTGGTTACACATTGAATTTGAAATGACTGAGGGATTTCATATAAAGGTGTTTAGCAGGTGTTCATAGATTACATTCAGAGTCAGGGAGAGGGTCTGACTGAAGATATTGATTTAGGAGTTATCAGTGTATAATGGTATAATGGGCTGGTTGAAGCTATAGGAGTAGATGATGGATTGGATATGAGAGAGAGAGAGAATGAGAGAGAGAGAGAGAAATAAAAGGAAAAAAAATGTCTATATTTTAGAGGTGCTCAGAGAAAGAGGAGTCATCATAGAAGACTGAGGAAAGGTCAGAAAATTATGAGAGAACCTGAAAGATACATTGAGAGAGAAGCTAAAATGAAATATAGTGAAGCCCAAACATATTTTATAATCTTTCAGACACAATCTGAAATGGATCATCCTGTTGAGTGTTTGGTGTGAGCACCCTGGCATAAACATTTATAGTATATTGTTCCCTGATGAAATCTGTAATCCCCAGTTGTCTGGATTCTTTCAAAATTCAGTCAAACCCACGTTGCATTAGTTCTATTCTGGGAAATGACCATTCATCGTTGAGGAAATAATTTATCTCAGTTGAGTGCTAAATATTGCTAATTTCCATCATTTAACTACTTGGATAATCATATGTAGATGAAATAACAGGAGAAGGTAGAACAAGTGATCTACCAAAAGAAAATGGTCAAATTGCCAGAGTAAATACAATGGACACGAACAGAAGTGACTGCATTGTAAATCCATACTTTTCAGAAACATTATGTATCATGCATGCCAAAACACACATACACATAAACACAAACTCACCTTTTGCTCCAACACAAAGAAATTATATTCAGTCCCCCCAAAGCAACAGGCTTTCTCATGCTTCAGGACTTTTGTATATGCTGTTTCCTTTTGCCTAGAATATCTCCACTAATCTTCCCCTTTCCCTGCTCTCCCTCCTTCCGTCTTCAGGACAGACGCAAGCAAATCTCCATTTTCCCTTAAAGACTAATATCTTGGAAACTCTCCAAACATCTCTGTCACTCAGGTTGTCCCCAATTGCCACAACACTGAGTACTGTCACCTTTCCTGTACTCCTAAATCACATTATACCTATAATTATAAAATTTATCACACAGATGTGCTTTTATTTATCCATTCTCCAGTATTCTTTTCCCACTAGACCATTTCATTTGTGATAAACCTTTTACTCTAAAACAGTTTTAGATTTAGAGAAAAGTTGTGAAGATAGTACAGAGAGTTTCCATATATTCCACACCAGTTTCCTCTATTGTAAACATTTTACATTAATAGGTACATTTGTCACAACTGATATTGATACATAATTACTAACTAAAGTCCATACTTTATTCAGATTTCCTAAGTTTTTATTTAATGTTATTTTTTTTTTGTTCTTGGTTTCCATCCAGGATATCACATTACATTTTCTAGACTGTTTATAGACATAAGCTACCATATTTTGTTCATTTCTCTATCACCACTACCTAGTAGAGTGCTTGTAGATGCTTAGAAAATATTTGTTGGATTAATAGAAGAATGAATGAATACAGAAATTGGTGAATATTATTTTGCAAAATATCAGGTATAGAGTGATATTCTCTGTGTATATATATATATATACATATATACATATATGTGTATTTATATGTATATTATTTTAGAGAATTTAGAGAAGAGAGTCAAGAGGTAACATACTCTCCACCAAGGGCAACTTTTATCTCTCCTGATAGTGTTATGATTAGAGAATAGATTTGTGACTTTAACTACACCAATATAAAAAATACATATTGCAGATTTCATATTACACTACACATTATTAAATCTCCAATTACAAAATAAGATACTGCAAATGACTATGAAAGTCAACTGGAAAAATGATCCATAGAAACAGAAAATTAAATAATTAAATGGCATAATTTCTTGTATTTCTCTAATACTTTATTTGCAGAGCTCTTACACGTGTATTATTTTACTTGAGCTTCATAACAACGCTGTGAAGATACCTTAATACTAAATATTTTTAAACTCCATTGCTAAGAACTTTGCTGTGGTGACACAGATTTAATAAAATTTACAACTGTCAGACTAGCACAGCATGACCCAGTAGGAGCTAATGAGTATCAATTATGCTGCCAAGGCTCAGGTGAACAGAGCAGAATCAAGATGGAACTGTTGAGGATTCCTCTACTTATGCACACTTAGGACATTGTGAAAGGAATATCTCATAAATTATGTGGCCAAAACAAGGCTTTTGGCAGCTAATTTCTATTTCTGCACAGAATAACTGTGGGTGAGACCATCTTGTACCCAGGATGAGGGCTAGGATCTTCCCTGTGGAGTTGGTCCTAGGCTGGATCAAGAAAGAGGAGAATGTAAATGAATAATCAAAAGTAGTAGGTTAAACAGAGAGTAGGTCTGATAGAGATAGGTCTGGAGGGAACAAATAGTAAAGGAATCTTCTGTAGCAATAAGGTATTATCTAAAGAAATGGGCAGGAAGTGAAAGTAAAGGAATGGAGGGTAGGGTTTGGCAGAGATATCTTCGACTGAAGTTTTTGTAGAAAGAGTAGCTCATCCTGGACCAAATGCTACAATGGGGGGATTTCCAAATGGATTTGTTGTGCTGACAAAAGTTTGTAGCCAAATATTTCTGGCAACACAGTGCTTACGGCCTTTTCTTGACATACTATGCACAGAGTGAGCTTTTCTGGCTTTAAAGACTCCCAGCCCTTGGGGACAAAAGTCTATGCCTTCTTTAGACTAGGAGTTCCTACCTCCTCCTTGCCTCCTGAAAAAATCCGTTTTAGAAAAAAGGCATTCTACACTAGAAGGGAGTTGAAGAAATTGTCACTCTCTGATTTTTCCTTTGGGGTCAAGCCAGCCTCCTTGCAGCCTTGTATTTGCCCATGATACTGACAACTCAGGCTCAATGGGGAGAAGTACTGGGAATGTAAAACAAGTTTTATATTGTGATATTTTACTTGTATTTTGTTTTCTATAAATTATCCTTAGTTATTTTATTCATTTAGTTCTAGGACAGACTAAAGCAGGGAACAATCATAAATATTTTAGCTATAAACAAGTTCTTCTTCCAATGATTGAAAAAGAAGACCTGCCAGAACATATGTCAGGGATGATACACAGTTCATTTCTATAATGGTTATAAGGTCAGGTTCATTAAATATTTTCTGGCAGCTTGATTTTTATCTCTGTAAACAAGATAGGATTATTTATCATAATGAATGAATATTTCTAAATCAGGATCTTTATTCAAGTGAATGGGACTTACCGTATATAATTGATCTAATTCTAATTTATCCATTAGGCATGTAAATCAAAATGCAGATTATTTTTAGAAGTATAAGTAGAAAAGTGAAAGTAATTTGCTTTAAAATTGCAAGTATATTAGCTTCTATGCTAGGTGGAGGTGATCTAATCTAAGCAGAGCCCTGTGCTTCTGATAAAGGTTTTAGTGCTGGTTCTAATCAAGTTGAGATCAACAGTGCATTGTTCTCTTTCTATAATTCAGATGAAACAAATAGGTTACATTAATTCAGGCCTGAGTAGATGGATAGCCATATCAGAGTAAGACAATTAAGACTGAAAAGTATCCTTATTTGAAGAGCTAACATGGATGCAAGGACTGAATAAATTCTAAAGACTCCACTCTTCTGTCTAGTCATTCATGTAGAGTTTACCAAAGTAGCAACGCCTGAAATCTCTGTAGTAGGAGAGAGATTCAGTATGCTAGGAAGAAAAACATACTATGGGTGGGTAAATGGACTAAGAATGCCCTTTGCCAGTAGCAGATGGTAGCCATGGGTGGGCCATTATGAAGGCCTAATAGTCTGATGACCCCTGCTTACTTGCTGATGTCGGGCTGAAAATTTTTCTGACTACATGTACTATACTGACTCTTTCAGGTAACTGGAGCTCAGTATTGCAAGACAAGTGATTTAATAGAGATTTTATGATAGTCACTACATTTTCAGGAATTTGAAGAGAGTATGGCCCCAAGTTGGATTTTCTTTTATTAAGACAATTTTTTAAGAGCAGTTTTAGGTTTATAACAATATTGAGAGGGAGGTATGGATTCCCATATATCCCCTGCTCCCACACATGCATAACCTTCTCCATTATCAACATCACTCACCAGAACGGTACTTTTTTCTTTTTTTTAAACCATGGATAAACCTACACTGACACATCATAATCACCCAAAGCCCATAGTTTACTGTAGAGTTCACTCTTAGTGCTGTACATTCTATAGGTTTGGCAAAATGTATAATAACATGTATCCATCATTATAATACCATACAGAGTACTTTTCTCTGCCTGAAAAATCCTCTGTGCCCAAAGTTCTTTCTCCTTTTGCATAAATTATTGATCATCTCTTTTTCACAGCTTACCTACTACCAGTTCTCCACCCCAATGACTAAAGGAGAAATGTATTTAGACTTCACAATGCTATCTTTTTTTAAAATTTTATTTATTTATTTATTTATTTATTTTTGGCTGCGTTGGGTCTTTGTTGCTGAGTGCGGGCTTTCTCTAGTTGCGGTGAGCGGTGGCTACTCTTCGTTGCGGTGCGTGGGCTTCTCATTGCGGTGGCTTCTCTTGTTGCGGAGCACGGGCTCTAGGCACGCGGGCTCAGTAGTTGTGGCGCACGGGCTTAGTCGCTCCGTGGCATGTGGGATCTTCCTGGACCAGGGCTCGAACCCGTGTCCCCTGCATTGGCAGGCAGATTCTTAACCACTGCACCACCAGGGAAGTCCCACAATGCTATCTTATCCAGGCAATATAAATCATTATCATAGAACATGAGTAGAATTGGAAGGTTTCCATATGCAACTTGATATTACATGTATCACTTCTGTATTGAAATCAAGTCTTTTCAGGAGATGTGATACATTTTTTTCAAATTCCTTGTATTAAAAGCCTGCTTGTTGGTCAGCAAGGGAATATTATTTCTACCACCTTAATAAAATTGGAAATTGGATTATGTAACATACAATGTGTTCTAAATAATTCTTTACCCATTTTATTAAACATACTCAGATGTTCTAGCATCCATGTTTACATTATATTCTGTTGTAAGAAGAATAGCAATCAGAACATATGATCACCACTGTTTATGTCAGAATGGGAACTCAGAGGAAAGCATGATAGACCATGTGCCATGAGAGGCGAGTAACTGGAGTCTAACACGCCCAGTGGGATGGCCACTTTGGAATAAGTTTAGTTGCAGATAATAAAAAGACACACTGAAAGGCAGGTGGGAGTGTTTAGAAGGAATAGTGGCAGCTAAGAGTTGGTAATCAAAGTAGTAATAGGGAGGTAGTAAATGAGTGTTCCCCAAATCAGATGAGGGCCTAAGAGGAAAAGGGAGGGAGGGCAGGAGATCAGGGCGGACATAAGGAATGAGTGAGAAGGTGGCAAAATGTTAGGGAACTGGGGCTGATGAGAAGGGAATGAGGGAGTAAGGAGAGAATGCAAAGGAGAGAGAAAGGGTGAGTTCTTGAGGGAAGAAGCACGGAAGAAAGGGGTGGAGAGAGTGCAAAGGGGCTCAGGAAGCCTGAACATAGAATAAGGAGAGAAGGAAGTGGGAAGGCAGAAGCAGGAGGGGGTTGGGAAGGGAGGTTGAAGGAGATGAGGTATTGTGGAGGCAATCAGCTTGTTATTACAGATTTTATGTTTTGCAAGCAAAGAGGATGGATGGCATCTATGGATAATTTAATTTTTATTAATTTGAGTCACTTATTTAATTCCTATTTCTTTGCTCCAGTGAGTTTAAACAATGTGGCTCCTCAAATTGTTTTGGGGCATAGGCAGAGTAAATAAATTATATATGTAAACAAAGTATTAATAAATAATACAACTCTTTCACTACTAATCTACCTTCTAAAAAAGAGGTACAATTAAGATTAAGCAATGGGATAATTAGCAATGGCATGTAGCCACCTGGTTGGGAGAGATGTTTGTTACTGAAAAGACTGGTATTATAGCTATCTTTTCTTTTCAAAGAAGTTTAAAGTGTTGCCTCTGTTTCTGAAATACTTCCATCTTGAATTTGTGATAATGTGAGAATGTGCACAGGCTTAAATGGTCATAAGAAACTACAAAAGGCAGTGTGCAAGAAGTAGCGTTAGCTTTTACTTTAAGAAAATATTTGCAATATCAGTGTTTATTAAATCTGTACATACAGCATATTTATTTCTCTGATATTGAATATGAATGTTACATTTTAAAGATATTGTCTTTCCCAAACATACATTCCTAACTATACATATTTCAAACACTTTCCAAAGGAAATTAATATCATTCAAATAATGATTTTTATTCCTCTTGTAAAATATGTTAAAAGGTAAGTCATTTCTCTGCCATTTAATAAAGCAATTTATGCTCTACTGTGGCCTCATTTAAAGAAAAACATATAAAATTTAAAATATCTAAATTTGAATGTGCTCCTTTCTGGGGATATCCAACAAAATTTTTTTAGGCGGAACAGTTGATGCTAGGGTGTAGCATATCAGAGCTATCCCTCTGGGCCTCCCATTTTAGGATGCTGTGCACTATTGTAGGGAATGTGTTGCTTGCACTGCACAAATACTCTGGAAGGACAGTGACTCAGTATGTTAGTGGGAGGGAAAAATCAGGTGACAGAACAGGCTATTGCTAAAAAGGATTTGAGGTATTCTTATACAATTAGCACATAAACACCCACA
Source organism: Balaenoptera musculus (assembly GCF_009873245.2). Classification (NCBI taxonomy): domain Eukaryota; kingdom Metazoa; phylum Chordata; class Mammalia; order Artiodactyla; family Balaenopteridae; genus Balaenoptera; species Balaenoptera musculus. The sequence continues at coordinate 68,360,191 of NC_045806.1, read as the reverse complement.
CCCATAACCAAGGTAACAAGGCTAGTTTGGTCATAAGGTTTCCTGCCCTTTAAATACTTTCCTTGGGCCTCAAAATGCCCTTTTGCAAAATCCACTCTTTGTACTTCCTTACACACTCCTCAACTCTCTTTACATTACCCTCTACTATTGTTCACATTTTGTGTGTGTGTGTGTATTTCCTTTATTTTGGTCTGTTTGATGCCCTTTTTAAAAGTCAGGTTTATTGAAGAATACTTTTTATACAATAAAACACTATTTTTAGGGTATAGTTCTGTGTTTTAATTAACACATAAAGACATATAATCAAAAATACAGAACTTTTCCATCACCCACCAAAACATCTGCCTCTTTGAACAAAACCCTTCCTTTCACCTCCAGCCCCTGGCAACCACTAATCTGTTTTCTGCCCCTACAGTTTGCCTTTTCCAAGTTGTCACACAAAAGGTATAAGAGAGTATGAAGCTTTTTGAGGGTATGTTTTTTCACTTGAAATAATGTAATTACAATTCATTCATGTGTTGCAGGTACCAGTGGTTCCTTCATTTTTATTGCTGACTAATATTCCTTTCAATATACCACAGTTTATTTATCCATTTTCCAGTTGAAGGGCATTTTGGTGGTTTCCAGTTTTTGGAGATTATGATTAAAGCTGCTATAAACATTCACATGCAAGTTACTATGTGAAAATATATTTTAATTTCCTTGGATAAATCTAGGAGTAAGGTGCTAGGTTATTTGATAATTATATGTTTAACTTTACAGGAAACAGCCAAACTGTTTTCCTAAGTGGCTGTAAAATTTTGCATTCCAATTAGCAATCAAAGAGTGTTCCAGTTGCTGCGTGTTCTCTTTAGCTTTTGGTATTGTCAGGTTTTTCTTGTTTGTTTTTTTAGTCATTCTATTAGGTATTGTCTTAGTACATTTGGGCTGCTACAACAAAATACCATAGATTGAGAGGCTTAAACAACTAGCATTTATTTTTCACATTTCTTGAGGCTGGGAAGTCCAAAACTAAGGTGCTGGCAGATCTGGTGTCTGGCGAGGGCCCACCTCCTGGTTCTTAGATGGCTGTCTTCTCATTACATCCTCACATGGCAGAAAAAGGACAAGAGAGCTCTCTTGAGTCCCTTTTATAAGGGCACTAATCCCATTTATGAGGGCTCCACCCTCATGACCCAATTACTTCCCAAAGGCCCCATCTCCTAATACCATCACATTGGTGTTATGGTTTCAAAATATGAATTTTGGGAGAAAATAAACATTCAGTCCCTAATAGGTGCTCAGTGGCATCATATCGTGGTTTTCATGTGGATTTCCCTAATGACTAATTGTGTTTAGCATTTTCTCATATGCTTTTTCTTCATCAGTATATCTTTTTGGTGAGTTGTCTGTTCAAACAATTTGCACTTTTAAAAAATTATTTTTCTTTTTATTATTGGGTTTTGAGAGTTCCTTATGTATTCTGGATACAAATCCTTTGTCAGATATATGATTTGCAAACATTTTCTCCCACCCTGTGGCTTGTCTCTTCATTCTCTTAATCATGTCTTACAAGAGCAGACATTTTAAATTTTGATGAAGTCCAATTTTTTCTTTTATGGATAATGCTTTTAGTGTTAAATCTAAGAAACATTTGCCTTAAAAAAGTCACAAAATTTTTCTTCCTTTTTACATTCTTTCTTCTAAGAATTTTATAGTTTTAGGTTTTACATTCATGTTTATGATCCATATTGAGTTACTCTTTGTATATGCTATAAGGAGTTGATCAAAGGTCAGTTTTTTCCACATGGATACCCAATTTTTACACCGCCTGTTGTTGAAAAGTCTATTCTTTCTCCACTGAATTGCTTTTCCAACTTTGTAAACAGTTGACTATGCATGTATGGTTCTATTTCTGAGTCTATATTGTGTTCCATTTATCTATATCTAATAATACACTCTCTAGATTACTGTATTTTTATAATAAGTCTTGAAGTCTGATACTGCACATTTTTTAACTCTTGTTTTTGAGTTGTTTTGGCTATTCTAGGTCTTTTGCCTTTCTATATCAATTGTAGAATCAGCTTACAAATTTCTATAAAAATCATGCTGGGATTCTCATTTGAATTGCATTGAATCAATAGAGCGTATTGGAGAAAATTATGTTAATAATATTGAGACTTTGAATCTGAATCCAAATACAGTCCATCTCTCCATTTACAGAGGTTTTCTTTGATTTCTTTCATCAGTGCTTTGTAGTTTCATCACACAAAGTCTGAAAATATTTTGTTAGGTTTATATCTAAGTGTTCCACATTCTTTTATGCTATTATAAATGGTACAGTTTATTTAATATTAATTTCCAATTCTTTGTTGCTAGTTTTTAGACATAGAAATGATTTTTTCATATTGATCTGGTAGCCTGTTACCTTGATAAACTCACTTACTAGTTCTAGTAGATTTTTAATATATATTTTTGGTTTTTCTATGTAGATACTCGTGTTTTCTATGAATAAAGAGTTTTATTTTTTCCTTTCCAATCTATATGCCTTTTAATTATTTTTCATCTCATATTGCATTGGCTGGAAGTGCCAGTGTAATGTCAAATAGCAGTGGTGAGAATGGACATTCTCACCTTTCTTCTCCCTGATCTTTTTTTTTTTTAATTTAAGGTAACATTGGTTTATAACATTATATAAGTTTCAAGTGTACAACATTATATTTCTACTTCTGTATACACTGCAGTGTGTTCACACACACAAAATTTTAGTTTCCATCCATAACCATATGGTTGACCACCTTTACACATTTCACCCTCCTCCCCACCCCTTTCTCTCTGGTAACCACTACTCTGTTCTCAGTATCAACATGTTTGTTTTTGTTTGGCTTCATTTGTTCATTTATTTTGTTTTTGTTTTCTGTTGATTTGTTTTTTGTATTCCACATACAAGTGAAATCATATGATATTTGTCTTTCCCCATGTGACTTATTTCACTTAGCATAATACCCTCAAGTTTCATCCATGTTGTCACAAATGGCAAGATTTCATCTTTATGGCTGAGTAGCATTCCATTGTGTGTGTGTGTGTTTGTGTATGTCTGTGTGTGTGTATCTTACATCTTCTTTATCCATTCGTCCGTTGATGGGCACTTAGGTTGGTTCCATGTATTGGCTATTATAAATAATGCTGATGATCTTGGTCATGATCTTAGGGGGAAAGCATTCGGTATTTTATCATTGAGTATGAAGTTAGCTGTATGTTTTTCATAGATGTCCTTATTCAGGTTGAGGAAGTTTCTTTCTGTTCTTAATTTTCTGAGAGTTTTTATCATGAATTGATGTCAGATTTTGTCAAATGCTTTTTCTGTGTCATTGAAACAATGTGATTTTTTCTTCTTCAGTCTCTTAATTTGTTGAATTATACTGATTGTGTTTCTAATATTGGACTAATCTTTCATTCTCATGAGAAATATCTTTTGGCCATAATGCCTTTTATTTTTTAATTTATTTGTGGACTCTGCTCATATTTTGGAGAAGATATTTGCTTCTATGTTCTTGAAGTATACTGTATTTTTATTTTCTTGTAATTTCTCTCTGTTTTGGTATCAGGTTAATATTGGAATTAAAAATAACTTGGAAAGTGTTTCCTCCTTTTATTTTCTGGAAGAGCTTGTGTAGAACTGGTATTATTTATTAACTAAATATGTGTTAAAACTCACCTGTTGAGCTATCTGGGCCTAAATTTTCTTTGTTGGAATGTTTTTAACTATGAATTCAATTACTGTAATAGATACAGGATTATATTCATGATATCTATTTATTTTTATTGATATATAATTCACATACTATAAAATTCACCCTTTTGAAGTGTAGAATTTAGTATATATATGAGATTGTATCACTGACACCACTATATAATTCCAGCACATTTTCATCTCCCCCAAAAGAAACCCACTACCCATTAGTAGTCACTCCTCATTTTCCCCTCCCCCCAGCCCCTGGAAACTACTAATCTACTTTCTATCTTTATGAATTTGCCTATTTTGGACATTTATATAAATGGAATCATAGGGGACTTCCCTGGTGGTGCAGTGGTTAAGAATCTGCCTGCCAATGCAAGGGACACTGGTTCGATCCCTGGTCTGGGAAGATCCCACATGCTGCAGAGCAACTAAGCCCATGCACCACAACTACTGAGCCTGTGCTCTAGAGCCCATGAGCCACAACTACTGAGCCTGCATGCCACAACTACTGAAGCCTGCGTGCTCTAGGGCCTGCATGCTGCAACTACTGAAGCCTGCACTCCTAGAGCCCGTGCTCCACAACAAGAGAAGCCACTACAATAAGAAGCCCACACAGTGCAAAGAGTAGCCCCCTCTTGCCGCAACTAGAAAAAAGTCCACACGCAGCCAAAAATTAACAATAAATAAATAAATAAATAAATGGAATCATACAATATGTGGTCCTTTGTGTCTGGCTTCTTTCATTTTTTTTTTTTATTGCCTTACAATGGTGTGTTAGCTTCTGCTTTATAACAAAGTGAATCAGTTATACATATACAATATGTTCCCATTTCTCTTCCCTCTTGCATCTCCCTCCCTCCCACCCTCCCCATCCCACCCCTCTAGGTGGTCACAAAGCACCGAGCTGATCTCCCTGTGCTATGCGGCTGCTTCCCACTAGTTATCTATTTTACATTTGGTAGTGTATATATGTCCATGACACTCTCTTACCCTGTCACATCTCACCCCACCCCCTCCCCATATCCTCAAGTCCATTCTCTAGTAGGTCTGTGTCTTTATTCCCGTCTTGCCACTAGGTTCTTCATAGCCTTTTTTTTTTTTCCTTAGATTCCGTATATATGTGTTAGCATACTGTATTTGTTTTTCTCTTTCTGACTTACTTCACTCTGTATGACAGACTCTAACTCCATCCACCTCATTACAAATACCTCCATTTCATTTCTTTTTATGGCTGAGTAATATTCCATTGTATATATGTGCCACATCTTCTTTATCCATTCATCTGTCGATGGACATTTAGGTTGCTTCCATGTCCTGGCTATTGTAAATAGAGCTGCAATGAACATTTTGGTACATGACTCTTTTTGACCTATGGTTTTCTCAGGGTATATGCCCAGTAGTGGGATTGCTGGGTCGTATGGTAGTTCTATTTGTAGTTTTTTAAGGAACCTCCATACCGTTCTCCATACTGGCTGTATCAATTTACATTCCCACCAACAGTGCAAGAGTGTTCCCTTTCCTCCACACACTCTCCAGCATTTATTGTTTCTAGATTTTTTGATGATGGCCATTCTGACTCGTGTGAGATGATATCTCATTGTAGTTTTGATTTGCATTTCTCTAATGATTAATGATGTTGAGCATTCTTTCATGTGTCTGTAGGCCATCTGTATATCTTCTTTGGAGAAATGTCTATTTAGGTCTTCTGCCCATTTTTGGATTGGGTTGTTCGTTTTTTTGTTATTGAGCTGCATGAGCTGCTTGTAAATCTTGGAGATTAATCCTTTGTCAGTTGCTTCATTTGCAAATATTTTCTCCCATTCTGATGGTTGTCTTTTGGTCTTGTTTATGGTTTCCTTTGCGGCTTCTTTCATTTAACACAATGTTTTCAAGGTTCATCCATGTTGTAGCATGTTTCAATATTTCATTCCTTTTATGGCTGAATAATATTCCACTGAATCTTGAGTGAGCTTTTGTTGTTTGCTTCTTTCAAGTAACTGGTCACAACTAACACAACATTATAAATCAACTATACTCCAATATAAATTTTTTTAAAAAGTAAAAAATTTAAAAAATATAAAAAGAAAGAAACTGGTTAATTTTATCTATTGGATTTATTGGCATAAAGTTGTTTTTAGTATCCTTTATTATACTTTTCATATATGTAGAATTTTTAGTGATATTTCTTACTTCATTCTTGATATCTGTAGTTTGTGCCTTCTACCTTTTTTCTTGATTGGTGAAGACTGTGGCTTATAAATTTGATTCATCTTTTCAAGAAGTATCAGATTTTGGTTCTATTGATTTTCTTTATTGTTTTCTGTCTTCAATTTCATTGATTTTCAGTCTTATTTTTATTATTTCCTTCTTTCTGCTTGCTTTGAGTTCAATTTGTTCTTCTTTTACTACTTTATTAAGGTAGAACTTTAAGTTATTTATTTGAGAAGTTTCTTCTTTTCTAATATAAGCATTTAATGCTATCGATTCTAAGTACTAATCTAATATTGGGGGGACAAAAACATTCATACCATAGCAATGTTGAATATCTTATTTTTTAAAAAATAGACACTTTAAAGAGCAATTTTAGGTTCACAGCAAAATTGGGAGGAAAATACAGAGATTTTTCATATACTCCCTGCCTGTATATATGAACAGCCTCTCCCACTATCAGCATCTCACACCAGATGCATTTGTTACAACTGATGGACCTACACTGAAACATCATTATCACTAAAGTCCGTAGTTTACATTAGGGTTCACTCTTGGTGTTGTACATTCTATGGGTTTTGACTAATATGTAATGGCCTGTATCCACTATTATAGTATCACACAGAATAATTTCACTGCTCTAAAAATCCTCTTTGCTCCACCTCTTTATCCCTTCCTCCTCACTAACTCCTGATAACCATTGTTCTTTTTATGGTCTCCATAGATTTGCCTTTTCCAGAATGTCATATAATTGAAATCATAACCTTTTCAGATTGACTTCTTTCACTTAGTAATATGCATTTAAGGTTCTTCCATATATTTTAATGGCTTGATAGCTTATTTCTTTTTAGCACTGAATAATATATTATCTGGATATACCACAGTTTATGTATCCACTCACCTACTGAAGGACATCTTGATTGATTCCAAGTTTTGGCAATTATTAATAAAACTGCTATAAACATCCATGTGCAGGGTTTTGTGTAGACATAAGTCCTCAGTTCCTTTGGGTAAATAGCAAGGAGCACAATATCTGGATCATATGTTAAGAGCATGTTAAGTTTTTTAGGAAATTGGCAAACTGTCTTCCAGAGTAGTTTGTACCATTCTGCATTTCCATTAGCAATGAATGAGAGTTCCTGTTGTTCTACATCCTTGCCAGCATTTGATGTTGTCAGTGTTGAATATCTTTTCATGTGCTTATTGGCACATATGTTCTGTCTGGTGGAGTGTTTGTTCCAGTATTTTTCCTAATTTTAAATTTGATTTTTTTGGTATTTTTTTTCCTTTTGAGTTTACAGAATTCTTTATATATTCTGGATCAAGGCTTTTGTCAGATATGTAATTTGCAAACTTTTCCGCCAGTCTGTGGCTTATGTTTTCATACTTTTAATAGGATCTTTTGCAGAAAAAAGTTTAATTAGATGAAGTCTAATTTATCAATTTGTTCTTCTATGGATCATAGCTTTGATGTCATATTTAAGAACTCTTCATCTACGACTAGTGACCCTAAGTCACAAAGATATTTCTTATGTGTTCTTCTAAAAGTTTCATAATTTTAAATTTTACAATATGATCCATATTAAATTAATTTGCTGTTGCTTTTTATTTGGCACATGCTAGCATAGTGGTAGGACAAGGGGATTTCTCTGTTGTCCCAGTGTAACCTCAGTCTTAGACAGACCTTGTGTCCCTTGGTTTACCAGAGTGGAGTTTTCTCAGCCATACTGCCTCTCCTCTGCATGGCAGCTAAATATTGCCTTATATCTTTGGTGGGCCTTTGAAGGAAAGTTTTCTGCCCCTTCTCATTGCTAGGAAGCCTCTAATTGTCTGAGTCTGGGACAGCTTTCTGCCCCTCTCCTAAGGAACAGAGGGATTTTTTTTTCCTTTTACCCTTCCTTGGAAGCAGTGGGTGTTCACACATTTCCTGAGGGGCAACAGTGTGCACTGCCACACCTCCCCCTACCAGCCAGTAGCATTTGTGCAGAATTTTTGCCTTTTCTGTAGCAATGGCTTCCCCCCTCTTCCAGGCCTGCAATATTCAGAGAGGCTTTACCTGGTGTTCTGCCCTGCCACCCATCTTTCTCATGATCACCAGGTGTAAGTCTGTGGAGAACAGCCTGAGAGTGGATGCCAACTTCCCTGGTCTTTGCAGTTCCAAGTTTTATAATATCATGGTACTCCACATTTGGACTTTAGAAAAATCATTTAAAAATTTAACTCAATTCTCCTTACTGCTTTATGGCATCATATATCTTTTACTCCTGTGTTGTGCTACAGGTGAACCAGTGTTAGCGTTCCATCTCTCCTTGGAAGGCTTGTCTTTGGATTTTAGGCTACTCTGTTGCCCTGTAACCTCAGCTTTCTGATGGGTTCAAGAAAAGTTATTACTTTGTTGTTTATTTGCCTTTTTTGTTGTTGTTAGGAGAGAAATGATGCAGTTTCCATCTTTTCTACATCCTAGGCTGAAGTGGAATTCTGGGTGATATCTTTTAAAAAATCAATTTGTTTAAAGAATGTTTAGGGAGAGGTCATATAGGAGTTTCCTTTGGCACTGTATGTCCTTGTGTATAAGCCTGGTCATCTATTTTAGTTCTAAGATGTATTGTAATGTTAATATTTTATTATTTTTAAAAGGAGGTCAAATCTTCCCTGAGTTAAGGTATAGTATTTATGTTTTTAATGAGATTTTTTCTCATTTAAATGCCATTTGATAAACAACAAAGGGTTTCTAAGGTATGAAATTAGATTCATTTTGAATAGCTATTAATTTAAGTAAGGCTTTAACTTAAATTCTTTTCTTGAAAGGGATTAAAATCCAAAAGATAAGAAATGCCATTGCGGGACCTCTGATTAAGGGTCAATTTTACTAAAAATTGAACTACCATATGAACCAGTAATCCCTCTTCAGGGTATGTACCCAAAGGAAATGAAATTAATATTTCAAAGAGATATCTGCACTCCCATATTCATTTCGGCATTAGTCACAGTAGTCAAGATATGGAAATGACCTAAGCGTCTATCGATGGATGAGTGGATTAAGAAAATGTGATATTTGAAATATTATTCAATAATAAAAAATTAGGAAATCCTGCCATTTGTAACAATATGGATGAATCTGAAGGACATTGTGCCAAGTGAAATAAGTCAGACACAGAAAGAAAAGCACTGCATGGTCTCACTTACCGTAAAATCTAAAAAAGTTGAATACATGGAAACTGAGAGAAGAATGGTAGTTACCAAGGGCAAAGAGGTGAAAGAAATGGGGAAATATTGTTCAAAGGGTACAAAGTTGCAGTTATGTAGGATGAATAGGTCTAGAGATTATCTACAACATGATGACTCTAGTTAATAATACTGTATTGAATCCTGGAAATTTGCTAAGAGAATAGATTTCAGGTGCTCTCATCAGACATCAAAAATGGTAACTGTGAGGATATATGTTAATTAGCTTGACTGTAGTAAACCTTTCACTATGTATATCGAATCGCCATATTGAACACCTTAAGCATACACAATTTTTATTTTAAAAATAGGTTTTAATCTTGCTTTAATTAAATGTCCAATTAAATATACTAGATCATACTCAAAGATGTAGAAAACAGAGAAGTTAGGTAGAAACTGTGTTGCCTTTAAGAACTTTTCCTGATTATATAGGATGTATTTTCTAAGAGTGTGCTAAAGAGTTACAAGATTATTTTCTATAACATTCACTTTGAAAATCTCTTGAAACTAGACTTTAGGTCAATTCAATAAATAATTTAGGAGCTAGATGAACTCTGAATCACTAAATGCAGAAAGAAAATAATAAAAATAATTCTCAGTTTTAGGATGGAAAGCCAATTATTGGTTTTAAAAGTCTTGTTTTGTCTAAATATGTCAGGACCCTGACATAGGCCTACTTGGGATTCTAGATGTTTCCGATAGGGGTTCTGAATGTTACTTGGGAAATTAAAATAATCCTCTGCCCCCTAGTAACCAGGGGCTCAACTTTACATAAATGTGTGGGCTCCTTGAGCATTCATAATTCTAACAAGGAGTGGGGTTCTAAATAGAAAATAAAAAGTCTTAGGTGAGGCCAGACTTAAACTCAAAGCAAATTCTCCTCCAGGGAGCTATCCAGGGTACTACACTACACTACATTTACCTGAAGTTGTCCTGATCCCCTGGACGAGAACCCTCTGCCCATATCAATGTCTACGTATCTTCCTAATTTCAACTTGCTTATCTCTGACTTGTTGACCATAAGTAACCTAGAAGCTTTGTCACCTGTCCCTGTCTGTGCCCAATCTGAATCTGAATATATATATATATATATATATATATATATATATATATATATATATAAACTTTTCTTCTGTAGCCACCTCCAAATTTGCCTATTTTCCCAGTTGAACTCCTAATATAGGTCATCAGGAAAAAGGCACTTTTATTACCTTCAACTATATATACTAATAATAAGTTGTTAGCTTGCCAACTGTTTTTATATAATGAGGTCTTAAAGGGCTTCAGTGGAGTTTGTACCTTTTATAAGATTTCCTTTGTAGATTTTTTTGCAGTTTAAATTCGCATTTACTTTCCAATCCCTATAATTTTTGATATGAGTTTAAAAATCTGAAATTTGAATGAATCATATAGGCTTTTTGAACAAAATTACTCTCTAAAATATCTGTCTCTTACTTTGGCTTATTATAACTTAAAACAGTGGTTCTCAAAGTTTGGCTCTAAGACCAGCAGCATCAGTATCACCTGGGAACTTGGTAGGAATGCAAACAGTCAGTCCCCAATCCAGATTTAATGAATCAGAAACACTGGGGCTCAGCAGCCTGTGTTTTGACAAAGCCCTGCAGGTGATTCTGATGTGCACGAATCTTACCAACGACTTAGAGTACAATGTTAATAAGACCATGACCATAAGTCTGAAATTATCTGGTTCAGTTTAACATAATTCCTATTTAGAAACTTTTAATACCAGGGGAACCTAGTGAACATGTATGGATGGGCCCAGGGAAATCTTTTATCATTACCTCAGTCATGGGAACTCTGATCACATGTTTTATTGTAGGTGACAAGAGTCTTGAAAATTATATGCAAAAGACAGTCTGACACTAGGTAAATTGGTAGATGCACAAATTTACATTTTTATTGCTTTACAGACTTATGAGTTATGTTCGAAGTCTTACTAGGGTAACATGGTTACTCTCATATCCTTAATCAAAGAATGGCCCACTTTTATCTCAGAAGGAACTCTCAAAAAGTTCTAAGATTTGCAAGGGACCCAATTGAAAAATTGTGAGCTAGGGAAGAGACATTATATAACCAGTCAAATTAATTGGCTGTACCTTGGTTAATAATGCTGTGACGGATGTGGGCAGCCAGATTACCTTCATATCTGGTGCAATTGCTTGGGCTTTTAAAAATGTATCTGTTTTGTCAACTATGGCTGGTTATTACATTTATGTATGTCATCCTCGGAATTCATTTCTTGTTTAGTAGATCCATCATTCTAACATTTTGGCAAACCCACTATTAAGATCAGCTGTTTTTTTTTTCCAGAAAAATGTCATTATAAGCAAATATGTTGGCTGGATTTAAAGATATTTAGGAATAAAAAGAAAATAAAATTTTACTTTTTGATATTTTGCTTGTATATAATACAGAAGAACTCCTTTGTAACCTGTGCCATTGTTAAAATGAGATGAGTTGGAGTTCTAGCTAAATCGTAAAATGTAAGTATCTTTCATAAAAATCTTAGGAGTTAGACTACAAACAATCGTTACTACTCTTCCCCCTCTCTAGTATTATTAAGGGATTTTACTCTCTGTGTACTATAAACTTTAGTTACTGTCCAAAGAGGAATAACTACTAAACTATGGTCATATCTATTGTCTATTTACTGTTTAATCTCATTCATCTCAACAAAAAGGCAATAATGAAACATATTTCACAAGTATGTGTGACTTGCTCCCCCTTTTGAAGTTGATTTGTAGAGGGACCAAAGTTACTTAGTATTTTAAGAGAACAAAAGTTATCTGACACTCCTAAGGAATGATTTAAATATAAGTATTTGCTAAAACAAACGCTTCCTGTTTCTGTACATAGATCCCATTTTTATATTTTTCAATCAGAGTGTCTCCAAGATAAAATATTTGAATATTTTTCTAATAGTGCTTTTATGCTCTGTGTTGGTTCATCACTTTCCAGCTATTTGGATCATAAACTTCGGGGAACTAGGCAGAGATTACTGAGGGATTGTGTGGCTCTTTCTATAATTATACCCTAAATATGCATTACTTTGTATATGTCACAGTTTTGGAATCAGAACCACAATGTAGGATCTGTGGGTGTTATGTGATCTTCTGATCAATGGTCCTTGGTTCATATTTCACACCCCCTTAGTGGAGCCAAGATGGGTTGTTTTTTATCTCCATATGGGTCAGTTAACTTTTTTCAGCTAAATTGCATGACCACCCACTTTCACACCTGACCCTGATCATCCAGTGTGTGCCATTTGTCACAGGGCAAAGAAGTCAGTGTGGAGGTTTGTGTACCCTTTCCCTAGTCCTGGAAATACTCAGAAAATATGCTCTAATGATGGTAGAGTCCATCTTATCATCTTTTTTTTTTTTTTAGATTTTGTGGCTGAGCATTATTTTCTTAATTTTTAAAATGTATTTTATATTGGAGTATAGTTATTGTGAACAATATATTATTTAGAAACTAGTTATAGTACATCCCAGTTCCAGAACCACCAAAATATTGCCAAATATTTTGTAAACTTTTAATGCTATGCTACAATAATTGGAAATCCAGAGATACATAGGCATATAGAAATTTTGAGGCAAAAATGTCCTGAAGACTGAAGGGAAAGCAACAAACTCTGCTGTGTATACTTTGTAGGAGATTTAGAAGTTCCAGTCTTCATGTACTTTGTAGAAGATTTAGAAGTTCCAGTCTTCCTTAGTACATGCCTTTGTGCTTAAGTAAAGTCATCATATTTTTCACCAACAATTCAAGGGTCTTCTCGGCTAGTAGAAATTAGATCTAATAGTCCCTGGTTACTAATAACTTAAAATCAGATAATACGTCTTTTATACAGGGAGTCAACACAGAGCAAGTAGGCATTAAACTTCGCAGAGTTAAGTACTGTCATACATTTTTATATCAGATCACAACTTTAATACAGTGTCTGGCTAAAGTAGAGAAGTGTTGTTTGTCCATCCAACATATTTATTGAGCACCAGCCATATGCTGTGAATGCAGACCTTAATAGGTTAATACAGTAACATAAAACAGCTCAAAGTTCACTGATAAAGAAAGATAAAGCAGTGCTGAAATTAGTATATGGAAAACATATTATGGAAGTACAGAGGAATGGGTGACTAATTTATCCCTGGGATGAGTGGAAAGAAGGAATGAAGAGGGGAAGTTAAGCTCAGAGAGGTTTCACAGAGCACCAGAGTGGGGTAGAAGGTTTGACATCAGGCAGACCTGGTTTTAATTCTAGATTTTTCATTTAATATCTGTGAGGTCTTGGGGAAATTACTGAACCTTAGGCTCAGGTTCCTCGTCTGTAAAATATAGATAATATAAATTTTCACAAGTTGTTATGCGGGCTAAATGAATTCATGAAGAGCATATGCCTGGAGCATAGTCAGCTCTAAGTAAGTAGTAGTTAATGTTGACTGCTATTAAGAGAAAGTTGTCTAGGAAGACTAGGATAGGGAGGAGACAATAACATATGCATAAATTTGACTGGAATATGAAATGGTAGATGAAGCTAGGAAGATAGTCAGAGGCCAGATGGTAAAAACATTTAAACATTTGCATTTAGAGCTAAGGAGTTTGGATATTTTACTGGAGATGATAGAAGAATCATTGGAGAATTTTGATCAATGGGCTGCCAGTGAGGAGGATGGACTGGGGAGACAGTATAAATTTAGAGTCAGAGAGATCAGTTAAGGGGAATCATTGTTATCATTGGTTCAAGTAAATATTTTACAAGGTGAACTGAGTCAGTGGCAGTGGGGATAGAGCAGACATTGAAAAAATATTTGAGATAGAAGAAAAAAGACTTGTTAACTTATGGAAGGATTTGAAAAATGGGAGTCTATTAAAACCATTGAGTTGAGGAAGGGATTTTAATTAATTTTTTAATGAGAGAGACATATGTATGTTTATAAGCTAAGGGGAATGTTGAATGAATGAACATATATGAAGGTTAAATTGTATATAGAAGCAGAGTAATACATTCATAGTGAGGAAGCTTCTTAATATAGTTTATGTGGTGTATTTATCAAATGCATAAAACAAGAGCAAAGGACAAATTCATTCATTCAGAAAATATTTACTGAGCCTCATTATGTTCCAGGCATTATGCTAGGTGCTGGAGGGAATAAATAAATAAATAAATAATATACCACATGTTGATTGGTGTTATGAAGAAAAAGCAGGGTGAGGTTAGATAATTATGGGATGGTGTTTTAGAATGGATGGCCATAGAAAGACTCTGAGGTGACATTTGAGCAAAAAACTAGTGGATGGTGGAGATCATTAATTATTCTGAAGAAGACTAGGTGAGGAGCAGGTTGGTTAGGGTCGAATCAAGAATTCAGTTTGAATGGGTTGTTTGAGATCCCTACCAGGTATCCAAACAGAATAGGCAGTTGCTTGTACAAGTCTTGATTTCAAGAAAGAGTTTATGGTTGGAGGTAAAATTTGAGAGTCCTCAGCATACAGATGGGATTTAAAGCCATGGAACAGGATGGGATATGGAAATGCCTAGAATGTTGGGGAAGGTAGAGGTCAAGGATTGAGCCCTGAAGTTCCAACTTTTAGAGATTAGGAAGACAAAGGATGATCCGGCAAAGGACACTGAGAAGAAATGGCCAATGATGGAGGAGGAAAATGAACAATGTTTTGTTCTGGGGGCCAAGTGAAGAAAATGTTTAAAGAGTCATGAACTGCATCAAATGCTAACGAGTGGTCCGGCAAGTTGAAGTCAGTAACAGCATGTTTTTTGTTGATGGGAAATGTCCAGTAGAGGGAGGAAAATAGATGATGTGAAAGGGGCGGGCGGGGGGTGGGGCGAGGGATTGCAGAACAAAGCCTTTGAGTAGGCAAGAAAAGATGATATACAAATCTCAAAAGCGTTGGCCTAAGACCGCTGTCAGTTCAGCCAAAGGGGAGTTTATGTGCGTGTGCGCACACTCACATATTTTCACTGTTTATAGCCCCATGTCCCCACTACTTTCAAAACTTTCATTTTCACAGAATCATATTCATAAAGCTCACTTTCTCCCTGGGATTTTAAGCAGAGTAGGTGGGAGTGACCTACTAGTGATCTTTGTTTGCGATTCAGTGGCAATCTCTGTGGTCCGCTTTACTTTGCTAACGCTGGACACTACATGGTGAAATAAATGGAGGGCACAGTTCAACGTTTTCCGCGAGCACAGCACCACAGCCCTAGGTGTAGTAGGTGGGAGGGGGTGCTTTATGTCTACCATTAGAAACCTCTCCAAGGTACTGAGCTGGCTTAGTCGCTGTTACAGTTGCTCTTTTAAGTTCTTTGAAGTGTCAAATATGGAATAACTTTTTAACTTTAGGTTCTGAAGTATTTCCATGAGCAGGATCTTGATCATCTCCTGTGTATGAGGCTGTACTTTATCTCAGTTAAATCGCTAGCGCCTAGTACAGCGTGTGGCTTAGAGTAGCAAAGCAGTACATGTTTGATTTGGAGAAGAGAGAAAAATGATAATTTCTGTCACTATAGGTCCAATATCCTCAGAGCGGGGTGGAGGTGAGGTTAGCTTCATACATTCTGCCTTTACTGCCACAAGTAGAGTCCAATAAGTGGTGGTGTATGTGAATACTGGAAACATTGTGTGTCATGAATAGTATGAAGACAACCAGCGTAAACACCAACACCGTGAGCGGAACAAGCGGGGGGCCGGGAGTTAGGGAGCGCAGGTGTATTGATTTATTTTAAATGGATTTTATTCCTGTCTCCAGCTTCTAGGAGGATAATGTAAAATGGACTAAAACCCCCGCCCTAGTATTTGTCACTAAGTACCAAAATGGGCGTGGTTCGGTGTATAGGGCTCCTGCTTTTGCGAGCCCGGCAAGCAGATATTCCTGCAGTCCTCCCCTGACACTGACCCCTCCAACGCTCAGGAGGGTCCCCGGTTCCCCCAACCTTTTTGGGAATCCTCCCGCCGGCAAGACTGCTCAGTAGACTTGAGAGGGCCTGCTGAGCATGTGTGAACAGCGCCGCGCATGCTCCGTGGAGAGGGCAGGTTTACCGAGGAGCTAGCAGAGGATTTTACTACTCCTCTCCCGCCTCCCCCGCCCAGCACGCCCCCCTCCCCTCTTTCCCGCCCCCCACCACGCGGTCTCCCGCACCCACCCCCGCCCCTCTTTCCCACCCCCCCTTCACCCCAGGCTGGGGAATCTCCATTGACGTTCGGGTGACGCTGCTGTGCCGCCGCGGTGGGGGGTTCCAGGCGCCGCACAGGTAAAGCGGCCGCTGCCGCCATATTGACAGAGCTGGGAGCTGGGAGGGGGCCCGAGGAAGCGGGGTGGGGGGGGGGGAGTCACCGCTGAGCGACTGTCGCGGCGGCTGCAGCGGTGGCAGTGGTGAGCACGAGCCGAGCGGCAGCTCTTGGAGAGGCAGCACAGAGTTGTCTTCTCTTTGGGGAGCAGCAGCCTGCGGCGGCGGCGACCCCTCGCTCCGAGTCTCTGAGGGACCCCACGGCGAGGGCAGCTGTCGCAGAAGGCAAGGCTGGGGATCCCGGCGGCGGCGGCGGCAGCGGCGGCGGCGGCAGTGGCAGGCAAGCTCCAAAGACGGGATGCGCGGCCGCGCGGGCGGTTGGCAGCTCCTGTTCGAGTGCTCCTGAAGGGGCGATGCTACCGTTCACTCCTCAAGACGAGCTCTGGGACCAAGAAATGGAACTGTTCGGCGGCAGCGCAAGCAGCTGCGAGGTTAGTGCGGTGGCCAAGAGGGGCTGGAGCCGCCACCCTCCTCCTCTCAGGACCGTTGCCCGGGGCCCGAGAGAGAAGGGGCGTGGGGCTGGAAAGCGAGGTGCCCAGGCCAGCCTCCTTGAGGCTGCGGGGCGGCGGAGCACGCTCTGCCCAAACCGCGCTTTCGCCTGGGAGCCGGCGGGGACTGGGCGGCGGGCTCTCGAGTTGGGAGTGAGTGCATCCCGGGCCCGGGCTTGGCCTCGGGCGGAGTGACTGCCTCGCGGGCCACGCCAGAGTTGTGACTAAGTTTCTTCACTTTGCGACCTGAAGTGGAACTGGGGGATGCGCCAGGTGCCGCGCCTGGCTCCGCGTGTCCCTCTTTCTACGCTGCGCCAAGTTTGCTAGTTGGGAACATTTTGGGGGACAGCTGCTGACTGCAGCTCTCTATTGAACCCCGGGTGCTTTAGGAACCCAGCGCAACAGAAACACAGCAAGGTGACAGACTCTGGGGAGATTTGCACATAGGGATGAGTGCTCCTTACTTTTCTCATTTCTTTGTGGCTTATTGTGGTTCTTTGTAACAACCTAAGTGGAGATTAACTGGAGGCGAGGTTTCTTTATCTACATTCAGGTGATTTCTGCAGCCTCCTTTGCGGTCCCCTGAATTCTACTGCCCTCTTCCTCCCGCCCCTTCTCCCTTGCCCAACTGTTGTCCCCGCCCCGTTGGTCAGTAAAAGAACACGCAAAGTAAACCCCAGCCCTTATGAGACCAATCTTTGGTAAGACAGCGAGGTTCAACCGACGTATTTTGGTTCGCCTCCCTTCCCGCTCTTCTTACTTTGAAACTGTTCTGGTTGGGCTTTGGTCAGCTGTGCAGTGAGAACTTAGATGTGCACAGGTACTTTGTTTTTATTATTGTTTCTTTGTTCTTTTTGTTGTTCTTGTTATTAAAGCAAGCGGCATTTAAACACAAAAACGAGACTTTGGGGATAGAAAGTCAGATCTTTTTCTGATAACCTAATCATTGACAGCCTAGTAGTACAGTAGAGACCATCACAATCACAGACCTAAAAATATTGAATGCCAAATTGATTCACAGTAGGATATTTTGAGGTAGGACTCGCAAGCCTCCACATCTCTAGGTGCAAATTTGTCTTGAAGTACTTGCTTCATCCTTAAAAATACACGTTGGACTGCTGTCTGTTTAACTTGTTCTTTTTTCTTTTCAAATTTCCAACTAAACTGGGGTTAAAATTACATGCCAGAATAACATTTAACAAGAAATGTAGTGGAAATATGGAAGGAGTCTAAAGTTGAACCCTCTCTACTTATAGGAAATATTTTACTAGTACACTAAGGAATTCCTAAGTACATTTTAATATTCTACATCTCTTAAGAACAGGATAAACGAAGAGGGGTTTATTTCTTCTTGGAATGTTTCATAGTTGCAAGAATTTTCTAGAAGACTATTCAAGGGGAGAGGAATTTTGTTTTATTTATGTATGTAATCTATTGACTTATAGTTCCAGGCATCTGGTTTATAAAAACAGTTAAATGCTTGGATATAAGGTTGGGATGGGGGAGGGGGCTTTCGCATGCCTACTCCTTATTATTTTTGTTAACTTTGAATGTAGAAATGTTTTAAATTGTAATTACTGCATATGGTTTTTTTTTATTGTTTGCAGTATGTTTTAGGTATTATAGAGATTTAACAATGGGTCTCTCTACCTCAGCAATTTGGAAAAATACTGGAGTGGAAATTGTTAATCCCTATGAAGTAAAACGAAAGGTGAAGGTAATGTGGTAAAGATAGTATTTCTGCCTTCTTTGTCTAAAACAGTTATGATTGGTTAGATTTAACCCTGCAAGTGACTTAATTAAAAATATTCTTGGTGAAAACTAAATGCTACATCTGAATCTGCTTAGACCTGCTTAGTACTTAGAAGAGGGTTTTGTTGTTGTTGTTGTTGTTGTTGTTATTGATGTTTGTTTATAATGGTATTCTTTTGATAAGAAGGAAACAATTTTACTTCCCAGAATTTATATTTATTTTAATTACATGTTTGTTGATGTTGGCTTTAGAAATGTTAACCTTGAGCATGAGCTTTGCAGCCCTCAATCATGATAGTTTTTAGGACTA
Source organism: Balaenoptera musculus (assembly GCF_009873245.2). Taxonomy (NCBI): domain Eukaryota; kingdom Metazoa; phylum Chordata; class Mammalia; order Artiodactyla; family Balaenopteridae; genus Balaenoptera; species Balaenoptera musculus. The sequence goes on along the minus strand of NC_045806.1, from coordinate 68,341,163 downwards.
AGGGTGCTTTCATTGTAGAATATATTTTTTGAAAATGTGTTGGAGTCCTTAAAGAAAATGTAAGTAAGAATCTGTTAACTTAATGTCAAAGGAAACTTTAATGTCTATTTCTGTGTGTGTTAAATCCTGGTAAAATTAAAGATTATATACACTATCATATATTGTGGAGTGTTTTTCAACATCTTTTACCTGTCTTGTTTCATGGGCAGCTGTTAACCTTTGAATTATCATTCAGAAGTGTGAGAGTTGGTTGTTTAGACTCTTAACATGTTTTTGCACAGGAAAAAATTATTAAGGATAGTTACATTTTTAGACCAGTGCACAATAACAAGGTATAGTGATGAAGAGTCTAATCACTGTTTGTAAAATTGTCCTATGGGAAAATGTGTCAGAGGTTTCAAACAAGAATTAGGTTGGCTCCAGTGAGAGGTGGAGAATGGGCCTGAAAAAGGGAAATATGGGCTCTATTGACTCCTGAGAAGAGGGTTCTTGGGAGAGGGGAAATAGGATAAGCAAGAAGCTTTGGTTGTGAGAACTCTTACAGGGACTGTCTCAATTAGGTCTACTGGGAATAGGGACTTCAAAGGGTATCAACCCTCAGGCAGCCATATTTTACCTGTTGCCTGGATTCTGTCAGGATCAGGGAAGAGGTATAATGATGAAGAGCCTAATCACTGTTTGTAAAATTGTCCTGTGGGAAAATGTTTCAGAGGTTTCAAACAAGAATTAGGAGGTGTGATAGGTATTGGTCATTCCTGGACAAGGGTCATTAAGAATAGCCTGTTTTAGTAAAGTGGACTTTTCATGAGGTAGTGCCATGTACATGGTTTGTGCATTTTTTGTTTTGGTGAGGGAGTGCTTGGTTCCTGATGGAGTTTACTACAGAGTTTTCAAATTGTATATTATATCATATTATCATATTATCTTAAATATTAATTGGTACTTATTTCTTTAGCAATACTGCTTTTGTTTAAGGAAGTTAGTTTTGAAAGTAATACAGTTCACTGCTAAAAACAGTTTGGAGCTAAAGCCACAGACTCTAAAAATTTAACTAGGATGGCAAATATATGGCAGATTGGGAAAAAACTGCTAGTTTTAATTAACTTCATGAGACCCTGTAGTAATAGGGGAAAGAATATGGGCTTTGGAGGCCAGTTTAATCTGGGTTCCAATCTCACCTCCAACGTATACTAGCTGTGTGACCCAATGCAAGTTACCTAACCTCTCTGAGCCTCAATTTCTTCATCTGTAAATGGGAGAAGAACCATCTTCAAGAGTTGTTATGTAAAAACTGAATACTGTACTGTGTTTAATTCACTTGGCAAGGTGCTTTGCACATAGTAGGTCTCCAGTTCCTTCTCTTTCCCAGCAGTCATCATCATGCCCCTTTCTCTGCCCCTAGACTCTGAATTATTGTCAACTATATTAAAACCTTGGGATTTAGATAGCCATGGTCATAGCTCCAACTTTCCCTTTTATGAGCAGTTTTTCTTAAGACCTCCTTCCTAGATCTGATTATTTCATTTAAGTATGGTGATCACATTTGTAATCACAGGATGATTAAGGATGAAATATGAAGTCATATTTAGGACTACTTTGGGGGATAAAGAGAGACGAATAATTTAATTTGTTATAACTGGCTAGTGAGGTGTTTCACTGACATTTATTTTTTCCTATTCTGAACTTTTGTCATGGTAGGAATTGGTTCAATTCATGAAGTGTTTATTGGGGACAAGGCAGTGCAGTACATAGCATTGTAATGTGAAGTGTCTAAAGATATACCATCCTGAATCCCATCCCAGCCCCATGGGTTTACATTCACGTGGGCTAGATAGACATACACAGAAACTGCTATTATACAGATCACAAGACCATCAACAATGGGGTGGTTGTGGTGGTGGTTTAGGGATGGATCTAGTAAGGCCTTGTGAAAGAGGTGGAATTCGAGCAGGGCATTGGAGAGTGGATTATATTTTCACAGACAGATTAAAGGAACATATTTCTGGTGGATGGGGACAATATAAGCAAAGGCATGGAGGTGTTCTTGGAGGAAGGAGGAATCTGATATTGCTAGGATATAAGTCTGTGATGTGAGAATGGGGATATAGTGTGAGATGAGGTATTCATCTAAAGGTAGGCAAGGCCCAGATTGTATGGGGCTTTTAAAGCTAGTTTAAAGGTTTTCAGTGTTGTTCTGTAAATGGGAGCTACTGAAGATTTTTGAGTTCATGAATGACATGACCAGATCTGTGCTGGCAATAATGGATGGCAGTGTATAGGATGGATTGGAGTTGGGGAGAGACTGAGGGTAGGGAATATTAATCAGTGGAAGTAGTAGTGAGATTTTTAAACTAGGACAGAAGGGGTAAAAGGAGAAGACTGATGGGAGATGCCTTGCAGACTTAAAATAGTTTGCCAACTGATTAGATGTTGGGGAGTAAGAGAAATTAGGAGTGTTGTGGTAGGACTTAATTCAATATAACAGATATTTAATGCTTGTCTGCCAGTGAAAGTGTCTATGCTAGCCACTGGACTAATATAAAGATAAATAGATATTTGCAGCATAGGGAGATAGAAAGCTAAAATGACCCCCCCTCCCGCCATGGTGTCTTGAACAAGAGCAAGCCACTCTAAAGATTTCTAGTTAGGCTTGGCATGCTTAAAATCTTTACTACTAACGGTGAATGCACTTACTACTAGCTAAAAAGTTTTTCAGTGCTTTTAAAATGGTGCTCAAGCCTGTAATTTTTGCTTTATCAATATTCATCTTAAATAGCAGCCCCCGGTGCAGAGGGCTGTGCTGAAAATAGTGACTGGCGCTTCTTTCTAGAATGTGGAAAAGAGAACAGGGACATCTGTATTTCTTATATACTTTCACCAGGTTTATTTGGACTAGAAAGGGGGGAGTGGCCAACAGGGCCCTGACCCCTCACCACCACTGGTGCCTTCCCAGTTTCTCCAAGACTATCTTCCTTTGAACCAGTCTGGTCTGGAAATATTCAGGTCAGTTCCTTCAGGGCAGGGCCTCTATATTTCCCTACCTTGATTATTTCATCGAGAGGTAATCATTACCTCACCATTCCAAAATAAGGCCTGACTTGGTGCCGTTGCTTTCTCAGGCCATATTGTTGTTTCAGTACCACCCCTCTCAGTCTCTCTCATCTATAATTTTGAGAGGGAAATATAGGATTTTTTCCCTTCTTGTTATTTCTCTCTTGGTGGATGCTGTCATTATCTTTAGCAGCAGTTCTCAGGAACTGCTTCAAAAGTACTTCGAATCTTGAGGTCGTACATTTTAGTACTTTGTCAGAATTTGCTGTATAATATTTACACATTTATGTTATTTCTAAAGATTATTTACTGTTCTTGATGATAGTAGTTTTTTTTTCTTTGTCTATATTGTTTTCTTTTGGTTTATTTTTAGGTGGGAAGGGAGTTGAATGGGAGAGAGATTTAGAGCTAAGCTTAAACTGGCTTTTGTAGATAATAGAGATGTTTTCTGAATTGCCCTGGAGGCATTCTATGTAACTGATTTTGCTGCTCAATTTTAACTTGTATCTGTACATTTGAAGTAGGTCCTGCTGTGTGTGTGTGTGTGGGTGTGTGTATGTGTGTATGTGTGTGAGAGAGAGAGAGAGATTGAGAGGGAGAGAGTGTGTTTTGCTTATTCCTTGCTTCATTTCACAAAGTATTTAAGGTGGTTTATAGGAAATAAAATCCAATAAAAATCATTTTGATATTCAGGATACAGGAAAACATAAAGTAGAAGGTATATGGAAAGGATGGAGGATGGAGTTGGAGGGCGAACTAGAACACAGGTAAGCAGGTTCTAGAGGTTTGCTGTACATTTAAAATATAGTTGAATTGCAAATTTGGCCTCGGATTTCCTTTTCCTTTTCGGCTGGTAGTTCTCAGTTCTGACCATAGATCAGATATACCTGGGAATTAAAAAAAAAATTTCCATGCTAGTGCCTAACACAGAGACTCATATTTAACTATCTGGTGGGTGCCTGGGCATCATTTCCCAGATGATTATGATGTACCGCCAAGGATAAAGAACCATAGCTCTAGGCCAAAGTAAAAAGAGAAATAGTCATATAGTTCTCATTATTCAACAGGAAAAAAGCATATCAGTTCCTAAGCTAGCAATTAGCTCTAAAATAAATTTTCTGTGAATTGTAATGTTTTTCTGTATGTTTTATTCTGTTGTTGTTCTAAGATATGACTGGGGCAAAGGAAGTATTTGAACTGTCTTGTATGCTCTTGCTGTGTAGTTTTGAGGAATTTGCTTTTCCATAAGAGAAAAAAAAATAGTGTCCCAGCTGATTTTTGATACAGTTTAGCCTTATAATTTGGAAGCTACATACTCTGCATACCTTATTCCTAGCTAAGTAAGGGGATAGTGACTCCGTTGTGAACAAAATATCCTATCACATCTCTAACAAAAATTTCAAAGGCCACGAATAATTATTCTTACTATAGGACCTGTCTGTCTCTCCAGTAAAGTGGTTGGGGACAGACTTTAAGAGGAAATAGTAATTTTAACACCCAATGTAAATTTTTTTACCCAAAAAGACATTGGACTCCATTCCATCTTAAATGTATCTCTTAAGGGAGAAAGAAATGACATTTATTGAGCATGTATTATCTTTTCAGTTTTATTCACTCTTCAAAACAGTTTGGTGAGAAAAGGTGTATCTTTTTGATACATCTCATCTTTTTGACAGATGAGAAAGACATAAATCAGTGGAAGGCACAGCTGGAATTGGAATGTAGATCATTTTAAATTCATGCTTTTTCCTCTATACATTGTTGTCTCCCTTGTAAGGATGATATTGAAGATAAGGAGAAGATACAGACAAGTTGTTGACAACCATATCAGATCAGTAAATCAGAGCTGCTGATTCAATAGCTATTTTTACTTAAAATGAAGGTCAATAAAATCCAACAAGGTTTTATGTAGACATAGACAAGTTTATTCTAAATTTCATATGTAAAAGTACAGGACCTAGAATATCTATAACAATTTTGAAAAAGAAGACTAAAGTGCAAGAAATCACTCTATATGGGATGGTAAGGCAGTAACAAGTAATTAAGGCAGTGTGGTATTGGAAGAATAGACACATAGATCAGTGGAACAGAATAGGGAACCCAGAAATAGATACACTCAAATAGGCTCAACTGATTTCTGAGAAAAGTGCAGAAGTAGAGTAAAGGTCTTCAGTTTCCTCATATATAAAATGGAAATTAATGTGTTTATCTCTGATTATTTTGAGAAGTAAATAAAATGTTCTTTATGTATAATATTTGACAAGAATAATAAATTTCTTGTTTTCAACCAAATAACTCTAAGATTTAGGTGTCATAGACAAAGTACTTCTTTTAGCCAGATAAATAACTCAATGGACAATTTAAACTTATTTCACATTCCCCAAGGTTATATTTTAATGAAATTTCATGGACCTCATATCTCTAAGAAGTTACTACAGTGAGAAGAATTACTGCTAAAGAATGCTATGTGTGTACACATGTCATGTATATATGTGCATTCATCTGTACTACACACAATACATGTATCCTTTGAAAGTAAAATTTCCAAAGCATATTTTGTAGTTCATATGAGACTGGCCAGATGGCCAGTGCCTTGGCATGGGGAACATTTTGGAGCTATTTAGAACCATTAAAGTCATTAGCTCTGATTTCAACCACACAAAGTAAACATATTCCTGCCTGAACAGCAACCAGGGAAGCTGCTTTACTGTCACTGGACCAAAGTTTTAAAATGTTCCACAGATACCTTCTAATGTATATATAATATTGATATGCCTAGTTCAACTCATAGTAACCTATCATTTGCACAACTACCAGTCCTTTTAAAAGCATGATGATACTTAGATTGGTTTTAATTGGTTCTAAATATTATTTTGCATGCATTAATTAAGCAAATGATCATTAAATGCCTACACGTGTAAGTTATTGTGTTAGTTACTAGATAGGATTCATTTGGTTATTGCTCCAGGTTTCTACTGTGATAACTGAAAACCAATTAACTGTATATCCATCCATTCTTCATAGTCACAAGGAAATGTCTGAAAGGACAGTATATTATGTCACAAAGACCAACAAATTTAGGCTGACAGAAAGCTTTTTAAAATTTTAATTTTTCTCGGGTATTAATGTCTTAATTCCATATTCCTGTGAAATTACTCACAGGTTCACTGATAACTCCTTCTAACTCCTTTGCTTTTTAAAAATATTGATATTTTTAAAAAATATTAATAGATTTCCTCCTATTCAAATCAACTATCAAGAGTGGAGCCTCAGTATGTATGGCAATTCTATTTGTCTTATTTTTGCTTTATGTACCTCCACTCCTGGCAGTGGATTATGGCAGTTGAGGAAGATTATTATTTGGGGGCATGTGTCCCTTTTGGTTTTATTTAGTGCTCTTCTACAGTCATTTTTGCTACATGGGAAAGGAAATGTATTTTCCTAATGAATTGTCTTTGAATTTGGGTCTCTTAATTATTGATATAGAAATAATGAAGAGTCTACATGTTGGTTTTCTGGGTTAGCAAGTTACCCTTCAAGTTGCTAGTGATGGTTGTGTTTGATTTTGTATATTTCACCTCCAAGTTTCTGAGGTGTATGCTAAAATATGGCAGAAAACATAAATGGCTATTGTAGCAGTAGTAGTAAAATTTTGAAATTAGGTTTATCCTCATTGTTTTCATAATGAGATTATTCAGAAGCTGAGTAGCAAGATAAATAATAGCTTATGTGACCAATTTTAACAGATACATGTAAGCAGTCGCTGGGAAACATGGGCTTGGCTAGATAAACATAGGACTGACTTAGGCCCTTTTATTTAAACTTTTGGGCTCTGTGTTGCAGAGAGATTATTAAGAGAGCCATGGCATGACTCTTTTTCTAGAAATAACAACGTCTCTGAAGATACAGAGTGATCCTGAATTAGGGTATTATTTTGAAGACTCATCCCAATTGAATAAATTTAGTAACTTTAGAGTCATTGTCTCTTTTTAATTTGAGAGAAACAGAAATGTCATCATCATTATTTCAGTTTTTACATTTTTAGATTCTTTGTTTTTAAAAAACAGTGTACTTGACTCTATTTGTTTTAAATCCTTGTAACACTTAGTATGGCACAAGTGAAATACTGAAAATGATTTGACTGAATTATGCCAGTTCCAAAAAGTGAACTAAATATTCATTAGTCTCTTATTAGGGTTAACAACTTCTAAAAATCTAACATACTCTTCTTCCTGCCTTAAGGGAGGTGATTATCACAAGTTTCTGTCAATAAAGTTATTGGTTTCAAAAAACATGGAAAATAAGAATCCATTCTGCTGGCCTTTTTTTTTTTTAATTTACAGGGTACAAGGGACATTGGAGTAAAAGTAAATTGAAAATACAGGTTGAGTGGTATGAAATTATGAATATAATCTGGATGAAGCAATATTTGTGTGTACTGCAGCAATTATAATCCCATAGAGTAGATAATTTTAGTTTGTTATTTCTTTGCTAGGCCAACTAGGTACTCTTTTGTGCATTTTTAAAAGTAAATGCTTCTAATTACTAAAAAATTATATAGTTTAGACCAAGGAGTGGTAAACTTTTTCTGTTAAGAGTCAGATAAATATTTTAGAGTTTGTTTGCCTTTTATAATCTCTATTGCATATGTTTTAAACAATCCTTTAAAAATATATAAACAAAAAAATTAGCCTATGGGGCCCAGTTTAGACAAATGGCTTTAAAATGTGTTTTGCAAAGTTAAGTTTGTACTAATCTGCTGACAAAATTTAGGGTTAGGAACCTAACTGAAAAAAAAAATATGAACCTTTGAAATAACTCCCATGCAATATATGAATTATCAAGAATTTAATCCTTTTTTTTGAAAAATATCTTATGAATGACCAAAGCTATGTGTTTTTAAAATGATTTTGAAGAAGTTCAATTTTTGTTGGCTGTTAGAATTTAAAATTGAGTCAGAAATGATAAGCAAAATGACTACTGGAAATACTTTATGAAATTAAGTTTCAAAGTTGCTTTTAAATGTTTCAAGTAAGAAAATTAATAAAAACTAAGGAAAACCTATAGCAGTTACTTATTACTGAAGTTATTTTTACATTTAATTCATTCAGATTACAAATTCAGTCATTCCATTCCACAAATATTTTTCCAGGATCAATTATATTCTAGATAATATGCTAGATATTGGGGTTACAAAGAGTCATAAGACATGATCCTTTCCTCAGGGAACTTACAGTGTGATAGAGGAATGGGACAGATACCTAAGTAAGACAGTGTTTATGGATAGAAGTCTGTGTGTGGTAAGATGGAAGGAAAAAAGGGAAGATATGACATTGTGTCTTGATAAAGGCGAGTTAACATTCAAAAGCACAGGTATTTTGGAGATTAATCCTTTGTCAGTTGCTTTGTTTGCAAATATTTTCTCCCATCCTTAGGGTTGTCTTTTTGTCTTATTTATGGTTTCCTTTGCTGTGCAAAAGCTTTTAAATTTAATAGGTCCCATTTGTTTATTTTCATTTTTATTTTCATTACTCTAGGAGGTGGGTCAAAAAAGATCTTGCTGCAATTTATGTAAAAGAGTGTTGTGCCTATATTTTCCTCTAAGAGTTTTACAGTGTCTGGCCTTACATTTAAGTCTTTAATCCATTTTGAGTTTATTTTTGTGTATGGTGTTAGGGAGTGTTCTAATTTCATTCTTCTACATTTAGCTGTCCAGTTTTCTCAGCACCACCTAATGAAGAGGCTGTCTTTTCTCCATTGTATTGGGTTGGCCAAAAGTTTTGTTCAGTTTTTTCCGTAAGATGGCTCTAGTAGTGCTTAGTTGTCGTTAACTTCATTTGAAACAGTTTTGTTAGATTGTATTGTGACAGCTGTCATAGCATGCATTTAAAAAATAACTTATCAAAATTGGTGAATTTTTGTGTAGCCATTTTAATATTGAAGATGAAAGGAAAAAAGCAACATTTTCAGTGTATTATGCTTTATTATTTCAAGAAAGGTAAAAGCCCAACTGAAATGCAAAAACAGATTTGTGCTGTGACTGATCAAACATGTCAAAAGTGGTTTGCGAAGTTTTGTGCTGGAGATTTCTCGCTGGACGATGCTCCACAGTCTGGTAGACCAGTTGAAGTTGATAGTGATCAAATCGAGACATTAATTGAGAACAGTCAACGTTATACCACACGGGAGATAGCCGACATACTCAAAATATCCAAATCAAGTGCTGAAAATCATTCGCACCAGCTTGGTTATGTGAATCACTTTGATTTTTGGATTCCACGTAAGTTAAGCGAAAAAAACCTTGACCGTATTTCCGCATGCGATTCTCTACTGAAATGTAACAAAAAAGTTCTGTGTTTAAAACAAATTGTGATGGGCCATGAAAAGTGGATACTGTACAATAATGTGGAATGGAAGAGATCATGGGGCAAGTGAAATGAACCACCACCAACCACACTAAAGGCCAGTCTTCATCCAAAGAAGGTGATGTTGTGTATATGGTGGGATTGGAAGGGAGTCTTCTATTATGAGCTCCTTCCGGAAAACCAAATCATTAATTCCAACAAATGCTGCTCCCAATTAGACCAACTGAAAGTAGCACTCGACAAAAAGCGTCCAGAATTAGTCAACAGAAAATGCATAATCTTCCATCAGGATAACGCAAGACCGCATGTTTCTTTGATGACCAGGCAAAATCTGTTACAGCTTGGCTGGGCAGTTCTGATTCATCTGTCATATTCATCAGACATTGCACCTTCGGATTTCCATTTATTTCAGTCTTTACAAAATCCTCTTAATGGAAAAAATTTCAATTCCCTGGAAGACTGTAAAAGGCACCTGGAAGAGTTCTTTGCTCAAAAAGATAAAAAGTTTTGGGAAGATGGAATTATGAAATTGCCTGAAAAATGGCAGAAGGTAGTGGAAGAAAATGGTGAATATGTTTTTCAATAAAGTTCTTGGTGAAAATGAAAAATGTGTCTTTTATTTTTACTTTAAAACTGAAGGAACTTTTTGGCCAATCCAATATATTTTTGCCTCCTTTGTCATAGATAAGGGGACCATAGGTGTGTGGATTTATCTCTGGGCTTTCTATCCTGTTCTATTGATCTATATTTCTGTTTTTGTGCCAGTACCATGCTGTCTTGATTACTGTAGGTTTGTAGTATTGTCTGAAGTCAGGGAGCCTGATTCCTCCAGCTCCATTTTTCTTTCTCAAGATTGCTTTGGTTATTCGGGGTCTTTTGTGTTTCCATACAAATTGTAAAATTTTTTGTTCTAGTTCTGTGAAAAATGCCATTGGTAATTTGATAGGGATTGCCTTGAATCTCCAAAATATACAGGCAGCTCATGCAGCTCAATAACAAAAAAACAAGCAACTCAATCAAAAAATGGGTAGAAGACCCAAATAGACATTTCTCCAAAGAAGACATATAGATGGCCAACAAACATATGAAAAGATGCTCAACATCAGTAATGATTAGAGAAATGCAAATCAAAACTACAATGAGGTATCACCTCACACTGGTCAGAATGGCCATCATCAAAATCTACAAACAGTAAATGCTGGAGAGAATGTGGAGAAAAGGGAACCCTCTTAAACTGTGGGAATGTAAATTGATACAGCCACTATGGAAAACAGTATGGAGGTTCCTTAAAAAACTAAAAATAAAACTACTGTATGACCCAGTAATCCCACTACTGGACATATACCCTGAGAAAATCATAATTCAAAAAGAGTCATATACCACAATGTTCCTTGCAGCTCTATTTACAATAGCCAGGACATGGAAGCAACCTAAGTGTCCATTGACAGATGAATGGATAAAGAAGATGTGGCACATATATACAATGGAATATTACTCAGCCATAAAAAGAAACAAAATTGAGTTTTTTGTAGTGAGGTGGATGGACCTAGGGACTGTCATACGGAGTGAAGTAAGTCAGAAAGAGAAAAACAAATACTGTATGCTAACACATATATATGGAATCTAAAAAAAAAGTGGTTCTGAAGAACCTAGGGGCAGGACAGGAATAAAGACAGATGTAGAGAATGGACTTGAGGACATGGGGAGGGGGAAGGGTAAGCTGGGATGAAGTGAGAGAATGGCGTGGACATATATACACTACCAAATGTAAAATAGATAGCTAGTGGGAAGCAGCCGCATAGCACAGGGAGATCAGCTCGGTGCTTTGTGACCACCTAGAGGGGTGGGATAGGGAAGGTGGGAGGGAGGGAGACGCAAGAGCGAAGAGATTTGGGAACATATGTATATGTATAACTGATTCACTTTGTTATAAAGCAGAAACTAACACACCATTGTAAAGCAATTATACTCCAATAAAGATGTTAAAAAAAAAAGACACATGCACCCCAATGTTCATAGCAGCACTATTTACAATAGCCAGGATATGGAAGCAACCTAAATGTCCATCAACAGAGGAATGGATAAATAATATGTGGTGCATATACACAATGGAATATTACTCAGCCATAAAGAGGAACGAAATTGGGTCATTTGTAGAGATGTGGATGGACCTAGAGACTGTCATACAGAGTGAAGTAAGTCAGAAAGAGAAAACAAAAAACAAATATTGTATATTAACGCATATATATGGAATCTAGAAAAATGGTAAAGATGACCTTATTTGCCAGGCAGAAATAGGGACACAGAGGATAAATGTATGGATAGCAAGGGGGAAAGGGATGGAGTGGGAAGAATTGGGATATTGGGATTGACACATATACACTATTGATACTATATATAAAATAGACAACTGATGGGAACATACTGTATAGCACAGGGAACTCTACTTAATGCACTGTGGTGTCCTAAATGGGAGGGAAATCCAGAAAGGAGGGGATATATGTATATGTATGGCTGATTCATTTTGCTGTGCAGTAGAAGCTTTACAACATTGTAAAGCAACTATACTCCAATAAAAATTAATTAAAAAAATAAAGTTATTGTCAACAATATGAAAGAAAAAAGCACAGGTAACCTGAAATGGTAAATACTTCAATGATCATTCATATTTAAATTTGGACTCTGTTTTTATGCTTTGATTTGAACATGGATGTGTTTTATCAGCTAATTTACTTTATAGCAGAGTCTCATATTTGTTTTTAAATACCTGACTAACGGAATAGCTCAGAGGCGGTTCTCTCTTTCCCAGCCCGAGACTCTCTTTTAAAAAGATAACTCTTCCAGGGGAATTCCTGGGCTGTCCAGTGTTAAGAGTCTGCTCTTGTGGTATGGACATATATACACTACCAAATGTAAAATAGATAGCTTGTGGAAAGCAGCTGCATCGCACAGAGAGATCAGCTCGGTGCTTTGTGACCACCTAGAGGGGTGGTATAGGGAGGGTGGGAGGGAGACGCAAGAGGGAGGGGTTATGGGGATATATGTATACTTATAGCTGATTCACTTTCTTGTACAGCAGAAACTAACACACCATTGTAAAGCAATTATACTCCAATAAAGATGTCTAAAAAAAAAAAAAAAAAAAAAGACTCCGCTCTTTCTATCCCTGGTCAGGGAACTAAGATCTCACAAGCCGTGTGGTGCAGGCAAAAAAAACCCCAAAATAATAACTCTTTCAGATCGATTTGAAACACAATTGCCCTTTCTTAAATATTCCCTGAAGCAGTGGCAGTGGTTAGGTGGGTATGTTTGAAAGGACTAACCTATTGGGGTAAAAACAACAGGAATATTGTATAATTAGAAAGCCAGAAAGATCAAAGCAAATCATTTTAATGAATATTGCAGGTGCTATCAAGTTATCTATAAGTAGTCTGTTGACTGTAGAATTCAATCTAAAAGATTATAAATATAAAGTCTACTGGGGAAATGGCCATAACTATTAATAAACCTTTGAAAATATTTAGTAGTTTAAAACTCAGGATGCGGCCTTCCCTGGTGGCGCAGTGGTTGAGAATCTGCCTGCTAATGCAGGGGACACGGGTTCGAGCCCTGGTCTGGGAAAATCCCACATGCCACAGAGCAACTAGGCCCGTGAGCCACAACTACTGAGCCTGCGCGTCTGGAGCCTGTGCTCCGCAACAAGAGAGGCCACGATAGTGAGAGGCCCACGCACCACGATGAAGAGTGGCCCCCGCTTGCTGCAACTAGAGAAAGCCCTCACAGAAACGAAGACCCAACACAGCCAAAAATAAATAAATAAATTAATTAATTAATTAAAACAAAACAAAAACAAAAACTCAGGATGCAAATTAAATCTATGTGGAAAGCAAAACAAAAAGACTTATTTTTGGAAATGCCCAACTAAAAGACTGTTAGTGAAATTGATAAAGTGTGTCATAGTAAAAATATACAAAGATACTTTTCACTTCTCTCCAATTTGTGATTCTTAAAGTAAGGCATCTATGCATGAATGTATGTACCTTTATGGGTTAATTTGGAAGATTGTTTTCAAGTTGACCAAAAATGATTCTATCATTACTTAAGAGTAATGTTCCCACGATAGTATGTCGAAACTAAATCTATTAAATCAGTAGCATATGACGATGTAGCAGTAAGTTTTGACTCACAGATATATTATTTTGCACACAGGTAGCATTATGTACCTTTGGTGAATTATTAACTAAAATGTTTCATATACTTTTTTCCTGTATTTTCTTTTTGGCAGGAAAACATTCACACATCAGGTATTTATTGAGCACGTGTCAGACACTGTGCCAACTGCTTTAAGAGCATTATATTAATCCTGAAAACAAAATGGGGGTTATCATGATAATATGTTTTGTTGTTGCACAGTGAGGTAAATGTGGGTGTTTGGAAGCTGGATCTGATGTTTCCAGGTAACCTCAGGATTCCCTTGGAACACATGTTCCTAAGGAACTGTTGGGCATTTGGTCTAGTTCTGTTGACCAAACAGGGGAAGGGAACTGTGGATTTGAGTAGATGGACACAATATGCTAGGAGAATAGATGAATTCTAAATAAGACATGGTGGGGGGATACCAGTAAGATTGGAGGTAGCTAAGGTAAGGAGATCTCAGTATTCAGTGAGTAGTCTGGGGCACTGATGATATATCCAACAGTCTGTTTGATTTCCTGCAGTGGCTAGACTTTGGGAAATGTGGACTAAGGGATTATTTTCCCAGGCGTAAGGGGTCTGTATGGATATTAAGAGAGACATTATAACAACATAACTCTAGTGAAATAACTATCCCAAGAAAAGTCAGCCATTTTAATATAAAGGGGAGTAAGGGTGGCTCATTGGCCTTGGTTAATAAAAGATTCCCAAGCTGAACAGATTAATCAGATGGCCAAGAATTGGGGCCAGAGGCTTATTCCCAGCAGAGTTAAAGCAAGATCTATGGTTTTCATAGAATTACCATCAACAGAGGATGCCCACTGTATGTAGTAGGGCACAGAACATTAAGAAACCTGTAGCCACAAGGAAGAGTCCCAAAAGTTCAGTTCTCCAGTCCTTCAAAATTAGGGGACCAAAGGGCCAGGGTCACTTTTTCTGAACTGTCATTCTAGGTGTAAACCCATACATGAAAATTTTCACTCTTTGAAAATGTGTCTAATATAAGAAGGAGAATAAGGAGAGTGGTAGGTTGATGCATCACCAGATATTACATAATGAAGGAGATAACACAACTCTATGGTGACCACAATTAGAACAAGGGTAATGAGAGAAATTTCATTGCTGGGGATCATGGAGAGTACTGGCCTGGTCCAGAGTCTTGGAAGAGCCATCTATATCAGGTGTCATCTGTTTCACTTCTGGGTCAATTTCAGCTTTAGGTCTCCAACTGTTTCAGAGGCCCACTCAGGTGGAAACACCTTTTTAAAATGTGAAAAATGAATCCAAGAATCAGTGCTTTTAAGTTTAGCAGCACAGGGGTTGGTTAAAAGTACTATGATAGGGTCCCTTCCATCTGGGCTGTAAGGAGTCCTTTAAAAGATGTCTTTTCCAAAAACATAGTCCCCTGGTTGTAAATTGTGGTGGTCTATACCTTTGTCCCCTGAGAGCACAGTGTGAAAAGATTTTTCAACCAGGTGCTTATTTTTCTTTAGAGCCGTAATGAGACTTTGACAATAATGTAAAAGGTCTCCCTTGACTAGAAGTGGCTCATACAGTCCTGAGTCATGAATCATGGGTCTTCCAGTGATTATTTCAAATGGTGACAGTTTCTGTTTTCCAAAGGGTATAGATCTTCAGTTTAATAGAACTATGGGTAGCAATTTAAGCCAACGATGGGTGAAGGCCTTAGAGAGTTTTGCCAATTGAGTTTTGATTATGCCATTGGTCTTTCCACTAGACCAGAAGGTTGAAGATGATAGGCACAGCGGAAATGTAATACAGGCCAGATCACAAACAGCATTTAGAATTTTTCCAGTGAAGTGGGTACCTTTATCACTATGTAATTCCAAGGGAATTCCCCAAGTAGGAATAGTCCTTTCCAACAGTATTTTGTCTACTGCGAGGGCAGTTGCTCGTTTGTAAGGAAATGCTTCTAACCAATGGGAATACACGCAAACCATCACCAGAAAATATCTATATCCTTGAGAGTGAGGCAGCTGGATAGAATCCAGTTGCCAGACAGCAAAGGAACCAGGAGGCAAAGGAAAGTGGCCTTGAGAAGTATGAGTAGGTTTTTCTGCGTTGTACTTAGGACAGATCTGACACCTCTGACATATTTCGGTTGCTACTGTGGGAAAAGGTTTTGAAAAGTATTGTTTTCCCCAGGCTTTCATTTTATCAGTTCCCCAATGAGTCATTTCATATGTTAATCTTAACATGGTTTCTTGAGTGACTTCAGAAAGAACAGGGAAACCATTTGGCCCATACCAAAGCCCAGTATGTTGATCAAATGTGCATCCTTCAGAAACCCACCTCTGTTCCTTAGCTGTAGCATGCAATTGCCCATCTCTGATAATACCCTTTAAATCTTGGTGTCCTTCCAAGTAGTAGGTAACATGGTGTGAATAGAATGACCAACAGGAGGAGTTTCCTTTATGGAGCCTGAATCTTGTAATGCTGCCACCTTAGTGGCTCTATCTGCTCATTGGTCCCCTTTCCTTCCTCAGTGTTGTCTTTGGAACATGCTAAGACCATTATTATTGTCAGTTGTTGTGAGCAAGATTGCATCCAGTAAGGCCTTAACAAAGGGGCCGCTTTAAATTTCATTTCCCCCTGAGGTCAGGAGACCTCTGTGTTTCCAAAGCATTCCAAAGTCATGAGCTACTCCAAAAGCATACCTGCTATCTGTGTAAATGTTAGCGTGTTTGCCAGAGCCCAGAGTGCAGGCATGAGTGAGTGCTTATAGTTCAGCTTGTTGGGCTGAAGAAGCAAAGGGCCAAACATTAGATTCTATTAAAGTGAAGGGAATAGTAATAGCATACCCAGTTTTCACATGCCCATCGTCATTTCGTAAGTAGGGGTCATCGGAAAACTAAGAAGCATCGGAGTTGTCTAAAGGTGTTTCTTGTAAATCTGGATGTGGACTAGTCAAAAGATCAGTTGTGGTTATGCAGTCATGTGGGGTCTCATCTGTTGGTGATGGTAAGAGAATAGCAGTATTTAGGGAGTTACAATGAGACAAAGTGACATTTGGTGAGGAAAGCAATAAGATTTCGTAAGATGTCAGTCAGCTAGCAGATTGTGTTGTGTATAGTGTGAGTTCCTGAGTGCCTCAACAGAGTGAGAGACAAACACTTGTAAAGAAGACCCTATAACTGTTCTGTAGTCTGCAGAAGGGCAGCAGTGGCTGCTGTTGCTCAAAGGCAAGGTGGAAGTCCTTGAGTTACGGGTTCCAATTGTTGGCTATAATAGCCGATAGGCATGCTTTTGTCTCCGTGCGGCTGAACAAGCACTCCAAGGGTATTTCCACTAACTTCATAGTAGAAAGGGAAGAGAATAATTAGGGTTTCCTAAAGCAGGGCCTGTGGCCAACTGAGTTTTTAAAGTTTTAAAAGCTGACTCAGCCTCATGATTCTAAACAAGAGGATTGTGTCTCTTGTCCTTTAAAAGGGAATAAAAGGGTTTTGCATAAAAGGAGAAATTGGGAACCCAACTCCTATAATAGCCTGCTAGCCCGGGAAAGCCTCTCAACTGGCATTTGGTGACAGGAAGGGGAAACTGTGATATGCCTTGGATGTGTGTAGTATCCAGCATTAGCCCTTGAGGGGTAAACAAATGACTCAAGTATCCTACCTGGGTTTTGTTGACTTAAAGAAAAACACACAACATAAGAGTTGTGAGTTTAAATTTTATTCAAGGACCTTAATGAACACCTTTTTATATGCCCAGGAGACAGCCTCTCCATAGCTCTGAGGGAACTGCTCCACGGAGGTAGGGGAGAAGCCAGTATATATATGATTTTTTAGCTAGAGAATACGTGCAGGCAAGCATAATGCATCTTCCTAAAAGATTACTGCAAGTCACGAAGAACAGATATCTCAAGTTTGATTTTAGTGCTTCTCTATGTATGGGAAGATGCAAGAATCTGGGTTCATTAAAATTATTCCTGAGATATATATCTAACTATTTAAGGGGCCTGCTTGTCCAAAGCACACAGCATCCTGTTATTGTCTTAATTTTCTCTCAGACCGTGCTGTTGGTCAGTGACTGCAGTGGGTTGTGACTTAATCCTTGTAGAACTGGGTGGTGAGCAGAAACACTCTTTGATCTTCTTTGTTTATATCTCGAACAAATTGGAACTTAACCCTTGAGACCTTATGTTCTTTATGTGCTAGCTGAGTGGGAGGTGTAGGCTATCCTTGAGGCTTGCTTTCTCAGTGGGGGAAGCATAACAAAAGGTCATCACCATATTGGAGTAAAGTAGAGCCTCGGGCAAAATATAAATTGGCCAAGTCTTGTCTCAATATCTGTGAAAAATAAGTAGGGCTTTCTGTGTAGCTCTGAGGCATAACGGTCCAAGTAAATTGATGTCCTTCCCACATAAAGGCAAACAGGTACTGACTATCTGGGTGGACAGGAATGCTGAAGAAAGTACTACATAAATCTCTGACTGTAAAGAACTGTGTGTTTAGAGGGATTAACTTGAGAATGGTATGAGGGTTGGGGACCACAGGGTGACACGGTATGACTGTATTGTTTATAGCTTGAAGATCTTGAACAAAATGCCAACCTTGACCATGAG
Organism: Balaenoptera musculus; assembly: GCF_009873245.2. Classification (NCBI taxonomy): domain Eukaryota; kingdom Metazoa; phylum Chordata; class Mammalia; order Artiodactyla; family Balaenopteridae; genus Balaenoptera; species Balaenoptera musculus. Next base: position 68,322,971 of record NC_045806.1, on the reverse strand, counting down.
GCTTGCGTACGGGAAGAATTGGTGTGTTGCAGGGACTGGGGCATGGGCTCATTAGGCCCTTCTGGAGGTGTGCCTCTACAGTGAGATAAATTCCTTCCAGGGCCTCAAGCCTGAGAGGGTATCATCTGAGGTGAGGCAAAGGTTTATTAGGGTCTACCTGGATCTTAATTGGTGGTGCTGAATGAATGCATCCTATGTTATTTAAAGAGGTGCACCATAGATAGGAAGAACAGAATTTAGCAAATTCTTGTGATTGGGAGTTGACAAGACAGGAGCAAGGAGGGGATCTCAATATTAGGACTAGAGTTAGAAGTAGAAATCCTTGAGGAGTCAAGGATTTGTAAGTGTATTTCCCCTTTTGGGGAAGAGGAAACATTAGGTTGTAATTTTTCCAGGAGGTCTCAGCCCAAAAGGTGTACATGAGCAGAAGGAGCAAGAAGGAACTGGTGAGTTCCCTAAAGAGAGCTTATCTTGAAAGACAAGGGGGCCACCATTTGTACTTTTTCTGTACTCTGAAGAAGGGGGGCCTTGAGGCTGGTGGGGTTCAAGACAGACAAAGTTGCTCCTGTGTCCATAAGAACAGTAATAGCCTTGGCTCCTATAAAAAGGTCCAGTTCTCCCAATGGGAGTACTGGGAAGACCCCGACACTTTCCTCAGAGCATCCCTATTCATGAGTGTACAAAAAGGAGGCACTTCTCAAATTTCTCAGAAAGTTCATGAAAAAAGTCAGAGCAAGGGGTCTCGGGCTGCTAATAGAACCTTCTTTTTAACTTTAGGCAATTCTTCCAGTGGCCAGTCTACTTACAATAGTGGTAGGCGCTTGGCTTCTGGAAGGGACCCTTATGGGAACTCTGGTCTTTCCATTGAAGTGGCCACTGAGCAGCAGCAGCCAGTTGATGCAGTTGCAGATTCATGATTTTAGTGGTCTTACATTTTTTTGTACATTTGATTGTTAGATAGCTGATTAGCCAAATTGACTAGATCAGGAGAGACCACTGTTTCCCAATTTGATTGTACCCATTTCATCAGCAGTCCAAGTTCCTCATCTAGTCCCCAACAAAGATTGAATTAAAGAGGGTTGAATATTGTTTACCCCAGCATGTAGTCTGGAGTTTTCCCAGAATACTAACTTTAGGTATGAATGATAATCATGAACAGTTTTATCAGGTCTTTGTGTAGTAGACTGAATTTTCCCCAGTCAGTGGGGCGTGGAAAAGCGTAAGGAATTGCTTCATGAAGGGCTCGAGCCACCTGAGAAGCTGGTGCCATCACACTGATGTCCTTTCTGTGGATATCATCTAAAGGGTGAAGCCAGCTGGCAGTAGTTTGCAGTGTCTGGCTTGATTTTCTCCAGCTAAGATTCCTTTTAGTTGATACAAGTCAGAGAAGCCTGGATCATAGGTTTATATCACAAGGTTAAATTCTTCTGCAAAGCGGAGGGGGTCCTCAGTGACCTTGGGAAATTCCTTGGCTATGACCCATAATTCTGCAGGGGATGAAGGAAGGCCTGTAGTCTACCAGATAGCAAATGCCATCAGTGTTCAAAGTAGTGACAAAGGGAAAGGTTTTTATGGGAGGGCTGGGAGGTGGGGTAAAGATTTTGGAGGAGGAACAGGAGAATCAGAAAGATAGAATGGCAGCTCAGCAAGTTTAGGATACATAGGAGCCAAAGGAGAAAGAGGGGAGGAAGAGGGCTCTTGAGCCTTTTCTGGAGTATTTAGATGAGAGCACAGATCTTTATTTGCAGCAGTGAGTTTGGAAACAGTATCCTGAAGTGAAGCAGTTTTAGATTTGCAAACCTTTTGGGTTTCATGAGCTCACTGAGAGGCTTCAATGTGCTAATTGAAATAGGCTTCCCATTCTATTTGTTTAGTTTTGAACCCTTTAGCTCCTAATTGTGCACATAAAAAGACCAATTTTGAAATTTCAGAAGTTCCCCATTGTAGCCAGATGTTATCTCTGGTATACCATTGCCATTCATCTAGGTAAGCACAAGAGGCAGCACCGTACTTTTTGTACAGGTACCCAGCTGGAGTCCCAGATGGGCGAGAATCCTTCCCCAAAACAGTCTTAGACTGTGATCATCCCATTATAGTGCACTCACCAAAAGGGAGCAAGCCCTTAAGCGACTGACCAAACAAAAGACACCCAGAATAAGGGCCTGACTCTCAACCTAGGAGGGAGGTTTGGGACTGAGAGAACTTATTACCCAGATCCAACGCCACTGGGGAGACAACAGAGCACAAGGGGCTCATGCAAGTATCTTGCTCGAATCCACGGCAGCTTTGGAGATGGGAGGAAGACTGCTTTGGATCCCAATTCTGACACCAAAAATGTCAACCAAAAGGACCATGAACTGTAAAGAGGCAAAAAGACAGTTTATTTGAGGTCTTAGAATTGCAATTCGGGGATCACAGATTCTGGAGGAACCCAGAATAGTGTCCCACTGGAAGAAAATAACAGGTTTTTCTATAGGAAAAAGAGGGCAGTTAATACAGGCTTTCATAGGTTGTTTACCAAGAATTTGGATTGGAGGGTAAAATTGTTCTTTACATACAATTGGGTTTTGGAATGCATCTCATTCATTACTAGGGAAAGGTATGTTTTCTTTAGTCCAGAACAAATCCAGTTCTCAGCATTATTCTTTCCTTTTAGCAACACAGGAACTATTCAGCAGTTTTAATTTAGAGCGTTCAGCAAAAGTCCAGCATGAACAGCAAACATGGAGGTCCTCAGGTCACATGTCATTCATTCCTGACATAGTTCTTTTCACAACTCATACCAGCTTTCCCAAAGTAACCTGGATGATATTTGTAAAAGTTGATCCTGTGTTGATGCATGCCACCAGCATTACCCTGGCCTCCTGGGTACTTCCGGTGTTTGCCAGTGCAGTCATGGCTATGGCTCACGTGACCCTTAAGTGTTTGGGTCTTCCTTAGTCTGGATGGCATGTCAGCAGCCAAGATCTGTGATCAGTGATCTTTGATGTTACTGCTACAATTCACTGAAGGCTCAGATGATGGTTAGAAGTTTTTAGCAATAAACTATTTTTAAATTAAGGTATGTACATTGTTTTTTAAGACACAATGCTATTGCATGCTTAATAGACTACAGTATAGTGTAAACATAACTTTTATATGCATTGGGAAACCAAAACATTTGTGTGACTTGCTTTATTGCAATAATCTCTTTATTGTGGTAGTCTGGAATTGAACCTGCAATATTTCTGAGGTATGCCTATATACAGACAAAGACCTTTGTTTTAGGCAGATGTGGACCCACCTCCAAATTTAGATCTGATTTGCTGTAGCTATTTAAATGAAGTGAAAATAATTGAAGAACTCTTGTTTCTAAATCTGTCAGCAGCTAACCTGGAAACATGAAGCTTATTTGAGAGAGAAAATTTTCTTTATATGTGAACTTCTTAAACATTTTTAACATTAGGTACTATATAAATATAGGACTTTTGTCTACTGGGTGGAATTTGGGGATCCTGGAGACTACTTGAAAGTTTATAATACTATCAAATTTGTTGTGAATACTGGTGTCCTATGTATGTTTTGTTAATGATTTACATCACCCATACTTCTCACTTACCTTGTACCTTGTTCTTCCTTGCTTGTTTATCTCTCCACTTCTTTCTTCAGTATATCTGTCAACACCAAGTCATGAGCTTCTTGAGTTTGACACTGAGAAACAGATGTATGCTTAACAGTGTTAGCATGGCCAGATTGCAGTCTTTTTACAAAACTCTGTGCACTTATGTGTTCATTTTCCCACACCACCTCCAATTCTAAGGATCTGAAGGGAAAATATTTTTTCTCAGTTTAATTTTCCATGATGAGCTGCTTTTGTCATTAGCAGTAAGAAAATGATAGTTTTGGGGTGACCTATATGATTTTCTGAGATCAGGTGAGTACTTTGACTCAGTTTAGTATTTCTATTTGTCCAGAATCTTATAAAGTGATCTATTTAATTATTTTCTGAGAGGATGAAAATAATTTAAAAGAATTCTCCACTAGGCTCTGATATGAGAGGGTGTTCATTTGGGTTTGAGTATTTGAGTAAATTATTACTGTCTTTATAATTGTTGATAAGCTTTTCAGAATCTTATGTAGGAAATTTTTTCTTCCCTATTTGGCACTTAATTGGCAGAAACAGCCTATCTGCTTGTTTTTTCAAATTATAAATTTTATTTTTGAAATAAAGGTTTATCGTCCCAGAGAATTCTGAAAATGTTTTTGTTTTCATGCAGGTAAAAATGACTTAATTTATAGTAAATATCACTGAATACTGAGGTCCTTTATAGGAATGAATATTCTTAGGCTTCATGCTAAATTAATCATAAGATGGTATGAATTGGAAGTAACCAGTAACTGAGGTAACAGAGGAAAGCAGTATTACCTTTTTCTACGGATAATCCTGAGAGCCATTTTGTAGTAAAATTTCAGTTATCAGTATTCTGTCTTAATATTGGTTTGTGGACTCTCTTGCTGAATGTGCCTTTTCCTATATGCTAGTGATGAATTCATTACCGTGTTTTTTTTTCATCCCGCATAGTCTATATGTGCTTTTGAGTTAAGATGATAAATAATGGTGCTGTTTATTGAAATCGGGAACCCTGGAGGAAAGCAGATTTATGTGTGTGTGGGGGGGAGATCACTAATTTGTTTTTGTATTGGTTATTTTTGAGACATGTGAGATGAGCAAGTGGAAATGTCAAGTAGGCAGTTCGTTATATGGATCAGGAGCTCAGAAGAGTAGTGTCTGAGTAAATGTGAGTCATGTCAGTAAATTAGCTATCTGGAGAAAGAATGAGGAGCGAGATGAGAAGGTGAGCCAAGTCCATTTCCTGAGGATCTACAATGTTTCAAGGATACTGACAAGAGCAAAGAAATTGGAGTAAAAGAAAATTAAAGTATGGTATCACAAAAATGCAAATAGAAGAGAGTGGTTGGTCAACTGTGACATGCTACAACAAGGTCAAGTAAGATAAGGACATCATTGGTGATGAACCATCATTTATTTGGTTCTTGTTGAGATTTTAGAAGAAAGATGCTAGTCAAGTAAATAATGCAGGGTAAATTACTCTTTAATAAGTTAATTTTAAAATTTACGTACAGTAAAATTCACTCTTTTTTATGTAAGGTTCTGAGCTTGGACAAATACGTAGAGTTGTGTAACCACCACCACAATCAAGGTATAGATTAGTCCCATCATTCCCCCCGCCACCCCCTGCAATTCCCATTGGTGCCTACCCCTGGGCCTAACCTCTGACAACTGCTAATCCCTTCTCCATGCCTTATAGTTTTACCTTTTCCAGAATGTCCTATAAATGGAATCATACAGTATGTAGCCTTTTGAGGCTGATTTTTCCCATTTACTATATAATGTATTTGAGATTCACCCATGTTGTTGAATATATCAATAGATCATTCCTTTTCATTGCTGGATAGTATTCCCCCTTCCTCTCTCCCCTTCCCCTGGAAACCGGTGATATGAATTCTTTCCCTATAGCATTTTTTCAGTGTCATATACATGTAATCATACAATATTTAGCCTTTTGGGTTTGGATTCTTTGTCAGTACAATGCATTTAAAATTTATCCATGTTGTTACAAGTATCAATAATCTTTTCCTTTTTATTGATGAGTAGTATTCTATTCTTTCTCCACATTGAAGGACATCTGGAATGTTTCCAAAAAAGTTATGAACAAAGCTGCTATACACATTCATGTATAGAGATTTTTGTGTTAACGTAAGTTTCCATTTATCTCAGGTAAATATTCTCCTACTGGTTTCTGACCTCCATGATTTCTCATAAGAAGTCTGCAGTTATTTAAGTTGATGTCTATGTAATGTGTTTTTCTTTCATTACTTTCAAAACTTCTTCCTTTTCTCTTCTGATTTAGAGTAGTTTATTTCAGGTATGTCTTGAGGTGGCTTTCTTTAATTTTATACTTTTTGGGTTTCACTGAGCTTCTTAAAACTGTAAATTTATATTTTTCACCAAATTTGGGAAATTCTCAGCCTTTTTAAAAAAAATAGCTTTATTGAAACATAATTCACATACCACATAATTCAGCCATTTAAAATGGACAACCTTGTGTATACTTAGTATACAGTATTCACAAATATGTACAACTATCACCACAGTCAATTTTAGAACTTCTTTGTCACATCAAATAGAAAGCTTTTACTATAGTTTTAGCTATCACCCCCATCTCCTCATCCCCCAGCCCTAAGGAACCACTGATTTACTTTCTGTCTCTACAGACTTTCCTCTTAACATTTTATGTGAATTGAATTGCCATTATTTATTTAATTTTTTCTGTATTACTGTTTTCTTTTTTTGTGATGTTAATGATATAGATTTTAGATCTTCTGATATTGTTCCACATGTCTCTAAGACTCTGTTCATTTGCTTTTAATCATTTTCACTCTCTTCTTCATATTGGTTAATTTCTATTGATCTGTTTTCATTTATTATTTCCTCTGCCATCTCCAGTCTTTTATTGAGCCCATCCAGTATTTTAAAAATATTTCATACATTGTAATTTTTAGTTTTAAAGTTATTTACATTTGATTTTTTTATAGTTTCTTTTTCTCTGCCTATAACTTTTAATCTTACCATTCAAGTGTGTTTATTTTCACCCAAAAGAGCATAGTTATAATAGCTGCTTAAAGTCCTTGTTAGCTGTTTCAACATTGGAGTTGTCCTGGAATTGATACCTGCTGATTTTGATTGTTTCAGCAAGCAGTCTGTGTGGTTAGGTTCAGACTCCCAAGTTTTATCTCTCCCTCTCTGGATGATGGTTCCAATGTTAAATATGTTTTCAGAGTGTTTGGGTCAGCACCCTGCGTTTGCCACTTAGTGCCTGTGCTAAATCAGTGGTTTAGTCTGAGACTTGAGCAGTGATTGATATTGCAGTTCCATTTTCAAAGCCTTTGTTAGACTTCTTTGGTTTTATTCCACACATGTGCAGTTTGCTGTTGAGGCCAGGACTGTATCTGTTCATACACAGAATTAGGGAATATCCTTTTCCCATTTGATCTCGTCCATGATTTCCTCTACGGATTCTCCAGTTGACATGGACCTTTTATTCTTGTTCCTCTGACCAGAAATTTGAATTTCTCTCATAGTCTTAGCCTTTCATGCTGTTACATAGCTTTGCACTGTTGGGGCTGCCTGTTGGGGTGAAGTGAAGGAGAGAGTGAAAAAAACAACAACAGGGATTACCCCCATACTATTCTTATATGAGCCTCTTTTTCTGGTTCCTCTGACCAGAGAGAGAGGTCTTCTCATGAATGAGGCTTGCCTTGGAGCAGGAATGGCAGTCAAAAAAGGGAAAAAAAGTGGGAAAGAAAGAAAAATTAGGGTTCTCCTTATGCTCACCAGCTCAAAACTGTGTCTTTTTTGTGGTCCTCTGTTTAGAAAGTGGGATTTCTCTTGGAAATTTTGTTCATACAGGCGTTCCATGACTCAATCTCTCCTTGGGTCAAAATCAAGAGATAAAGGTGAAAAATAAACCCAAGAAACTCACCAGAGTACTAGTTACTATTCAAATTTTGATTTCCCTTCCTAATCTGCTTGCTATTATTTAGTTTTCAGAGTCCTCAGGTAGTTGCTTTTTGTGTTTTGTCCAAAGTTTTTAGTTAATAATCAGAGGAGAGATAGTCTTATTCCATCTTGGCTGTCACCAGAAGCTCTATTTAATTTACTTTTTCTTCTCTCTTTCTTTTTTAATATTTTTAAAATTTTCTGTGGATTCATAAATAGACAGTGGTAAAATTTATTTTTTAGACCATCTTGCTGTTGCTTAATTTTCAAACATCTTAGATCAGTGGTTGGCAGACTTTTTCTGTAAAGGGCCAAATAGTAAATATTTTAGGCTTTACAGGCATAGGTTGTCTGTCAACTGTTCAACTCGGCTGTTGAAGTGAGAAAGCAGCCATAGATAATATGGAAACAAATGGATGTGTCTGTGTTCCAGTAAAATATTATTTATAAAAACAGCGGGCCAGATTTGGCCCATGGGCTACAGCTTGCAGACCCTTGATCTAAATTCTCTACGCTTACTCCTTCCTGAAGTATTGCTTGAAGAGTATTATTACCCGCTAAGCTTTGTATTTTGAAATAATTTTGTTTCCATGGCCATTTATATTTTTCTCCTATAGTTTATTATTTCTTCTGTAGAGTAACTCAAATTTTAATTGAACTGATCGAAAGGAAAGGAATTCACAACAGTGCAATTATATGAAACTCTTCCCATCCTAATTTGCTTTGAATATATCCTCACAATAAATTTCCTCTGTGGTATTTTTCCTGTCTCATAAATATTTGGTTCGGGACAGTCCTAGTGAATGTATACATGTCATATGTTTAGTGTATGTTCATTCACCATAGCAAAGCTTTAAACAATATGAAATGAAATACACAGCTCTGAAATTCAAGGATTTTCAAAGACAATCTGGAAATCATATTAATAATGTTCCTTTTTTAAGTACCTTCTATGTGTCCTTTGTCCTTTTGTGTTTCAGTAAGTGTGGATCTTGTTAAATTGTGAAGGGCAGTGCCTAGGGTTATATTTTTCTTAGTTACTACTCTTGTTCTATTACTCTTGAACTTCAGTTTTTGAACAATATTTTTCAGGTGAATGGTCTTAAAATGGTTGATGAGCCAATGGAAGAGGGAGAAGCAGATTCTTGCCAAGTAAGTACTCATGTTAACTTATTAAGCTACATTTTTAGACTATAAGGAAAGAGAATAATATGAAAGGAGAAAATCTTCTGTCAGTTAAATAAATGTATTTAGGTAAGTTAATAAGCAAATCCAATTATTAATAAAACGGCAACAGTTCAAAATATAGGCCAGATTTTCTTGCCAGAAATTCTTATCCATAAAGTTTTTTTTTAACAACTTTATTGGGGCATAATTTGCATGCCATGAAATTTACCCATTTTAAGTGTAATGGATGAAGTTTTTATTACCAGTATATGAGTAACTGGATTATTTAAATATAGAATCCTCTGAATTAAATAAGACTGGCTTCAACTTTAGGGTAGAAAGGAGATCTAACGAGAAAATATTTAACTAAAAGGATAAATTGAGGTCATTTAAAATCTATTTCCTGGCTTTCAAAAAGGACTGCATGTAAATTATTTCAGAAATTTCTAACTGGTTTAAAAGACTGCTTAGCTATTAGGCAGGCCATTCTATGCAAGGCCTGTAATCCTAGTCTCCCGTTTTACAAGGCCTAGTTATACAGAAGAGAGTTCTTAAGATTTTAGGGAGGGTCTGACTAAAGTAGACATCCCCATCGATGTTGTTATTTTGATTATCATTTCTATAGATATTTTCATAGAATTGTAGATTTTGTTTAAACCTGGAAGGAGCCTCAGAGATAGTATTCTATAATACTTTCATTGTATATATAAGTCTACTGAGACCTGTAGAGGTTATTATGATTTATACTAGGCCATAAAACTAACAAGTAGCAGAATCAAGGCTTAATGACCCGGTGTGCCTCATGTTAGGTCAGTTGTGTATTGTGTAGATGCAAAGAAGTGGAAAATAAGGAAAGCACTGTTCTTTTCTTATTTAGCTGTGGATAAAATCATCCTTCATGTCTTTATTTTCCCCCTGAAACCTGTTAAAGTGAATTTTTCTCAGATAGGAACCAGCAGAGAGATTAAAATTGGGTTTGTCCAATACTCTCCCTTGAAATGTCCTATGTAAAAATCAACTTTCTCTGCAGATACTGATGTAACAGTAATCTCAGTTCTGATTAACAAGATGGGACGTAAAATGTTGTCATTTTAGCTTTTGTAATTTACATAATAGCTTTTATGTTAATTTTGAATGTAATTAAATGTAAACTTCTATCAAAATCATCTAGAGCTTTATCTGCAGATCATATGCGCTAAGGCATAGTAATATTTATGTTGCTAGTTTATAAACGATAGAGTGTAAGGAAATACAAAGGCAATGGGGAAGTGTGTATTTCAGTATTAATAAATTAACAGGGAAATACCATGCCCCACAGCACAGGAGGAAAAAAAAATGTGTGTGTGTATGTATGTATGTGTACATGTGTAGCCAATGTAAACACATAGACATATACATAGGGTTATTGTTAAATATTTACTTTTCTAACTTTAATAAAAAAAATGATGGTACAAATGAACTTATTTACAAAACAGAGTCACAGATGTAGAAAACAAACTTATGGTTACCAAAGGGGAAGGGGGGAGGGATAAATTGGGAGATTGGGATTGACATATACACACTACTATATATAAAATAGATAACTAATAAGAACCTACTGTATAGCACAGGGAACTCTACTTAATGCTCTGTAATGACCTATATGGGAAAAGAATCTAAAAAGTATTAGATGTATGTATATGTATAACTGATTCACTTTGCTGTACAGCAGAAACTAACACAGCATTGCAAATCAACTATACTCCAATAAAAATTAATCTTAAAAAATGAGCCAAGAAGTACAGTTTTAATGGAAAGACAGTAAAAATATAGTGCTCGATGTTAATGTGATTTACATTAGGCAGTCAACTTCAGTGGCTAGAAAGGGGAATCTAAAGTTTTGCGGAATAAGGAACCTAGAATCACTTCCAAGGATTTGATTTAATTTGTGGCCTGAGTTATTGGGACTTAAAGCATTATGTATTTCTGCTGTGTGAGAGTTCAGATATTCATTTTGTGTCAGTTAAATGATCTGGGTGATAAGAAACACTAACCATATAAATTTTATTTTATTTTTTAACTTTTTTGCCTTGCCTTGCCTGGCTCCTGAGTCTAGCCCACAACTGATCACAGGGCCATGGGAATACTTGGTGCTGCGTGGATTGGATTTGACCAAAATCCTGGGTAGAGAACAGGGGAAAAGTGGGTTCCCAAAGGAAATTCTGGGAGCTGTTTTACCAGATGAGAGATGCTCCCTACTCTCTGTGAGTGAGGCAGGACAGAGAAAGCACTGGACTGAGAGGAGGCCTGGGTTCCCATTCTGGTTCTGCTGTGGACTCACTGTGTGACCTTGAACAAGTTACTTATTAACTTCTCTGGGCCTGGCTGTAAAATGAGGGGGTGAGGTGGGATGCTGTCTAAGGGACCTTCCAACATCAACAACCTTACCACTCGGGAGCCTTTCCCATCTGTTTAGTCCATCTGTTTTCTTGTGCCTCTAGATTCTAGTAGTAAGAATCCTTAGAAAACCCGGTGGGATTTTTGTAGGGACAGTTTCGGAGAGTAGGGCTAAGTTTGGGATCTGTAGCAGGGCTAGAGAGGCTTAATTTTCCACATGAAGGACTGGGTTCATGGGAGAATTTGAGGCCTGAGCAAATGGCCAGGGACTACTAAGATTTAGGGCTTGTCTGCCACTGGGGTTAAACCTCACCCTGTGCCTGGTGTCAGGGCTTAGTGTGTGGCCAGAGTTGGGGTCATTGTGAGCGTTGGGGTCATTTATTTTTTTTTAATTTTCGAATTTTATTTTATTTATTTTTTTATACAGCAGGTCCTTATTACTCATCAATTTTATACACATCAGTGTATACATGTCAATCCCAATCGCCCAATTCATCACAGCCCCACCCCCACCCCCCTGCCGCTTTCCCCCTTTGGTGTCCATACGTTTGTTCTCAACATCTATGTCTCAATTTCTGCCCTGCAAACTGGTTCATCTGTACCATTTTTCTAGGTTCCACATATATGTGTTAATATATGATATTTGTTTTTCTCTTTCTGACTTGCTTCACTCTGTATGACAGTCTCTAGATCCATCCACGTCTCAACAAATCACCCAATTTCGTTCTTTTTTATGGCTGAGTAATATTCCATTGTATATATGTACCACATCTTCTTTATCCATTTGTCTGTCAATGGGCATTTAGGTTGCTTCCATGACTTGGCTATCGTAAATAGTGCTGCAATGAACATTGGGGTGCATGTGTCTTTTTGAATTATGGTTTTCTCTAGGTATATGCCCAGTAGTGGGATTGCTGGATCATATGGTAATTCTATTTTTAGTTTATTAAGGAACCTCCATACTGTTCTCCGTAGTGGCTGTATCAATTTACATTCCCACCAACAGTGCAAGAGGGTTCCCTTTTCTCCACACCCTCTCCAGCATTTACTGTTTGTAGATTTTGATGATGGCCATTCTGACCAGTGTGAGGTGATACCTCATTGTAGTTTTGATTTGCATTTCTCTAATAATTAGTGATGTTGAGCATCTTTTCATGTGCTTCTTGGCCATCTGTATGTCTTCTTTGGAGAAATATCTATTTACATTTCTGCCCGTTTTTGGATTGAGTTTTTGATTTTTTACTGTTGAGCTGCATGAGCTGTTTATATATTTTGGAGATTAATCCTTTGTCCGTTCATTTGTTTGCAAATATTTTCTCCCATTCTGAGGGTTGTCTCTTCGTCTTGTTTATGGTTTCCTTTGCTGTGCAAAAGCTTTGAAGTTCCATTAGATCCCATTTGTTTATTTTTGTTTTTATTTCCATTACTGTAGGAGGTGGATCAAAAAAGATCTTGCTGTGATTTATGTCAGAGAGTGTTCTTCCTATGTTTTCCTCTAAGAGTTTTATATTGTCTGGTCTTATATTTAGGTCTCTAATCCATTTTGAGTTTATTTTTGTGTATGGTGTTAGGGAGTGTTCTAATTTCATACTTTTACATGTACCTGTCCAGTTTTCCCAGCACCACTTATTGAAGAGGCTGTCTTTTCTCCATAGTATATTCTTGCCTCCTTTATCAAAGATAAGGTGACCATATGTGCGTGGGTTTATCTCTGGGCTTTCTATCTTGTTCCATTGATCTGTGTTTCTGTTTTTGTGCCAGTACCATATTGTCTTGATTACTGTAGCTTTGTAGTATAGTCTGAAGTCAGGGAGTCTGATTCCTCCAGCTCCATTTTTTTCCCTCAAGACTGTTTTGGCTATTCGGGGTCTTCTGTGTCTCCATACAAATTTTAAGATTTTTTGTTCTAGTTCCGTAAAAAATGCCTTTGGTAATTTGATAGGAATTGCATTGAATCTGTAGATTTCTTTGGGTAGTATAGTCATTTTCACAATATTGATTCTTCCAATCCAAGAACATGGTATATCTCTCCGCCTGTTGGTATCATCTTTAATTTCTTTCATCAGTGTCTTATAGTTTTCTGCATACAGGTCTTTTGTCTCCCTAGGTAGGTTTATTCCTAGGTATTTTATTCTTTTTGTTGCTCTGGTAAATGGGAGTGTTTCCTTAATTTCTCTTTCAGATTTTTCATCATTGGTGTATAGGAATGCAAGAGATTTCTGTGCATTCTTTGTTTCTATTTCACTTATTTCCGCTCTGATCTTTATGATTTCTTTCCTTCTGCTAACTTTGGGTTTTGTTTGTTCTTCATTCTCTAGTTTCTTTAGGTGTAAGGTTAGATTGTTTACTTGAGATTTTTCTTGTTTCTTGAGGTAGGCTTGTATAGCTATAAACTTCCCTCTTAGAACTGCTTTTGCTGCATCCCATAGGTTTTGGGTCGTCGTGTTTTCATTGTCATTTGTCTCTAGGTATCTTTTGATTTCCTCTTTGATTTCTTCAGTGATCTCTTGGTTATTTAGTAACGTATTGTTTAGCCTCCATATGTTTGTGTTTGTTAGGATTATTTCCGTGTAAGTGATTTCTAATCTCATGGTGTTGTGGTCAGATATGACCATATGTGCTTGATATGATTTCAGTTTTTTTAAATTTACTGAGGCTTGATTTGTGACCCAAGATGTGATGTATCTTGGAGAATGTTCCGTGCACACTTGAGAAGAAAGTGTAACCTGCTGTTTTTGGATGGAATGTCCTATAGATATCAATTAAATCTATCTCGTCTATTGTGTCACTTAAAACTTCTGTTTCCTTATTTATTTTCATTTTGGATGATCTGTCCATTGGTGTAAGTGAGGTGTTAAAGTCCCCCACTATTATTGTGTTACTTTCGATTTCCTCTTTTATAGCTGTTAGCAGTTGCCTCATGTATTGAGGTGCTCCTATGTTGGGTTCATATATATTTATAATTGTTACATCCTCTTCTTGGATTGATCCCTTGATCATTATGTAGTGTCCTTCCTTGTCTCTTGAAACATTCTTTATTTTAAAGTCTATTTTATCTAATATGAGTATTGCTACTCCAGCTTTCTTTTGATTTCCATTTGCATGGAATATCTTTTTCCATCCCCTCACTTTTAGTCTATATGTGTCCCTACATCTGAAGTGGGTCTCTTGTAGACAGCATATAGATGGGTCTTGTTTTTGTATCTATTCAGCAAGCCTGTGTCTTTTGGTTGGAGCATTTAATCCATTCACATTTAAGGTAATTATCGATATTTATGTTCCTTTGACGATTTTCTTAATTGTTGTGGGTTTGTTTTTGTAGTTCCTTTTCTTCTCTTGTGTTCCCCACTTAGAGAAGTTCCTTTAGCGTTTGTTGTAGAGCTGGTTTGGTAGTGCTGTATTCTCTTAGCTTTTGCTTGTCTGTAAAGCTTTTGATTTCTCCATCAAATCTGAATGAGATCCTTGCCAGGTAGAGTAATCTTGGTTGTAGGTTCTTCCCTTTCATCACTTGAAGTATATCATGCCACTTCCCTCTGGCTTGTAGAGTTTGTGCTGAAAAATCAGCTGTTAACCTTATGGGAGTTCCCTTGTATGTTATTTGTTGTTTTTCCCTTGCTGCTTTCAATAATTTTTCTTTGTCTTTAATTTTTGCCAATTTGATTACTATGTGTCTCGGTGTGTTTCTCCTTGAGTTTATCCTGTATGGGACTCTCTGCGCTTCCTGGACTTCGGTGGCTATTTCCTTTCCCATGTTAGGGAAGTTTTCTACTAAAGTCTCTTCAAATATTTTCTCGGGTCCTTTCTCTCTCTCTTCTCCTTCTGGGACCTGTATAATACGAATGTTGTTGTGTTTAATGTTGTCCCAGAGGTCTCTTGGACTGTCTTCTTCTCTTTTCATTCTTTTTTCTTTATTCTGTTCCGCAGCAGTGAATTCCACCATTCTGTCTTCCAGGTCACTTATCCGTTCTTCTGCCTCAGTTATTCTGCTGTTGATTCCTTCTAGTGTAGTTTTCGTTTCAGTTATTGTATTGTTCATCTCTGTTTGTTTGTTCTTTAATTCTTCTAGGTCTTTGTAAACATTTCTTGCATCTTCTCGATCTTTGCCTCCGTTGTTTTTCCGAGGTCCTGGATCATCTTCACTATCATTATTCTGAATTATTTTTCTGGAAGTTTGCCTATCTCCACTTCCTTTAGTTGTTTTTCTGGGGTTTTATCTTGTTCCTTCATCTGGTACATAGCCCTCTGCATTTTCATCTTGTCTATCTTTCTGTGAATGTGGTTTTTGTTCCACAGGCTGCAGGATTGTAGTTCTTCTTGTTTCTGCTGTCTGCCCTCTGGTGGATGAGGCTATCTAAGAGGCTTGTGGAAGTTTCCTGAAGGGAGGGACTGGTGGTGGGTAGAGCTGACTGTTGCTCTGGTTGGCAGAGCTCAGTAAAACTTTATTCCACTTGACTACTGGTTGGTGGGGCTGGGTTCCCTCCCTGTTGGTTGTTTGGCCTGAGGCAACCCAACACTTGAGCCTCCCTGGGCTCTTTGGTGGGGCTAATGGCTGACTCTGGGAGGGCTCACGCCAAGGGGTACTTCCCAGTGCTTCTGCTGCCAGTGTCCTTGTCCCCACGGTGAGCCACAACCACCCCCCGCCTCTGCAGGAGACCCTCCAACACTAACAGGTTGGTGTGTTTCAGTGTCCCCTGGGGTCACTGCTCCTTCCCCTGGGTCCCGATGCGCACACTACTTTGTGTGTGCCCTCCAAGAGTGGAGTCTCTGTTTCTCCCAGTCCTGTCGAAGTTATTCAATCAAATCCCATTAGCCCTCAAAGTCTGATTTTCTAGGAATTCCTCCTCCTGTTGCTGGACCCCCAGGTTGGGAAGCCTGACGTGGGGCTCAGATCCTTCAGTCCAGTGGGTGGACTTTTGTGGTATAAGTGTTCTCCAGTCCGTGAGTCACCCACCCACCAGTTATGGGATTTGATTTTACTGTGATTTCGCCCCTCCTACCATCTCATTGTCGCTTGTCCTTTGTCTTTGGATGTGGGGTATCTTTTTTGGTGAGTTCCAGTGTCTTCGTGTCGATGATTGTCCAACAGCTAGTTGTGATTCTGGTGTTCTCGCATGAGGGAGTGAGAGCACGTTCTTTTACTCTGCCATCTTGGTTCCTAATCCCAAGAGTTTCTCAACCATATAAATTTATCTTCCCCCTTTTTAGTATTTTCAGATATAGGATTTGTTTTTATTTATTTATTTTTCTGGTTGTGGTTGCCTATTCCAATGTGATGCTGTCAGCTGTGTGTTGTTTTGTGGGTGGCTTTGTTTTTATTTTATTTTTTATGTAATGGTGGATTGTAGAGACTGCTCTATGATGCATAGATTCTTTAAAGCAGTATTCTTTAAATTTGAAATTTACGTATTGCCTATCCTGGCCTGATGCTGCTTTGTGATTGACTGTTTTAGATAACCAGTCTGCTCCATCGAAATTATTGTCGCTTTAGACTTTCATGGCCATTTGATTTCTTCAATTAAAACAAGCAAAATTAAATAAAATGCTTCCCACTCTCCATATATATAGTGTATGATTAGCAAAGCTGAATTATAGTTAATATGATTTTAATATGTCTAGATTTGTTATGAGGAATTTTTCCATCTCCCAAGACAGCCTTCACATTTGGTAAGCATTCAGTAATAGGTCACTGATAAAAGATACCTGATATCATATTTCACCACTTGGTCCCATACTTCTCTGAACACTGTCCAGGTAAGAAAAAATATGTTATGATTCTTCTTTAGTAGATGACTGAAATGAGTTAATTTTTTACATTGTCAAAATAAGCATAGGTATCTTATATTTGGTAGCTTATGACCCATTTATATTTACTTTTGTGTGTGTGTGTTTGTTGCAGAGAGTGGCTATATCTTTTTTTAAACAACTTTATTGCAGTATAATTGCTTTACAATGGTGTGTTAGTTTCTGCTTTATAACAAACTGAATCAGCTGTACATATACATATATCCCCATATCTCCTCCCTCTTGCATCTCCCTCCCACCCTCCCTATCCCACCCTTCTAGGTGGTCACAAAGCACTGAGCTGATCTCCCTGTGCTATGTAGCTGCTTCCCACTAGCTATCTAGTTTACATTTGATAGTATATATTTGTCCATGACACTCTCTCACTTCATCCCAGCTTACCCTTCCCCCTCCCCATGTCCTCAAGTACATTCACTACGTCTGTGTCTTTATTCCTGTCCTGCCTCTAAGTTTTTCAGAAGCATTTTTTTTTAGATTCCATATATATGTGTAAACATAAGTTATTTGTTTTTCTCTTTCTGACTTCACTCTTCATGACAGACTCTAGGTCCATCCACCTTACTACAGATAACTCAATTTCATTTCTTTTTATGGCTGAGTAATATTCTATTGTATATATGTGCCACATCTTCTTTATCCATTCATCTGTTGATGGACACTTAGGTTGCTTCCATGTCCTGGCTATTGTAAATAGAGCTGCAACGAACACTGTGATACATGACCCTTTTTGAATTATGATTTTCTCAGGGTATATGCCCAGTAGTGGGATTGCTGGGTCGTATGGTAGTTCTATTTTTAGTTTTTTAAGGAACCTCCATACTGTTCTCCATAGTGGCTGTATCAATTTACATTCCCACCAACAGTGCAAGATGGTTCCCTTTTCTCCACATCCTCTCCAGCATTTATTATTTGTAGATTTTTTTTTCTAGAATTTTTGATGATGGCCATTCTGACTGGTGTGAGGTGATACCTCATTGTAGTTTTGATTTGCATTTCTCTACTGATCAGTGATGTTGAGCATCCGTTCATGTGTTTGTTGACAATCTGTATATCTTCTTTGGAGAAATGTCTATTTAGGTCTCCAGTCCATTTTTGGATTGGGTTGTTTGTTTTTTTTGATATTGAGCTACATGAGCTGATGGTAAATTTTGGAGATGACTCCTTTGTCAGTTGCTTCATTTGAAAATATTTTCTCCCATTCTAAGGGTTGACTTTTTGTCTTGTTTATGTTTTCCTTTGCTGTTCAAAAGCTTTTAAGTTTCATTAAGTCCCATTTGTTTTCTTTTGTTTTTATTTCCATTTCTCTAGGAGGTGGGTCAAAAAGGATCTTGCTGTGATTTATGTCAGACAGTGTTCCGCCTATGTTTTCCTCTAAGAGTTTTATAGTGTCTGGTGTTACATTTAGGTCTTTAATGCATTTTGAGTTTATTTTTGTGTATGGTTTTAGGGAGTGTTCTAATTTCATTCTTTTATATGTAGCTGTCCAGTTTTCCCAGCACCACTTATTGAAGAGGCTGTCTATTCTTCATTGGATATTCTTGCCTCCTTTTTCAAAAATAAGGTGACCATATGTGCGTGGGTTTATCTCTGGGCTTTCTATCCTGTTCCATTGATGTATATTTCTGTTTTTGTGCCAGTACCATACTGTCTTGATTACTGTAGCTTTGTAGTATAGTCTAAAGTCTGGGAGCCTGATTCCTGCAGCTCCGTTTTTCTTTCTCAAGATTGCTTTGGCTATTTGGGGTTTGTTGTGTTTCCATACAAATTGTGGAATTTTTTGTTCTAGTTCTGTGAAAAATGCCATTGGTAGTTTGATAGGGATTGCATTGAATTTGTAGATTGCTTTGGGTAGTACAGTCATTTTCACAATGTTGATTCTCCTAATCCAAGAAAATGGTATATCTCTCCACCTGTTTGTATCATCTTTACGTTCTTTCATCAGTGTCTTATAGTTTTCTAAATAGAGATCTTTTGTCTCCTTACGTAGGTTTATTCCTAGGTATTTTATTATTTTTGTTGCAGTGGTATATGGGAGTGTTTCGTTAATTTCTCTTTCAGATTTTTCATCATGAATATATAGGAATGCAAGAGATTTCTGTGCATTAATTTTGTATCCTGCTACTTTACCAAATTCATTGATTAGGTCTAGTAGGTTTCTGAAGCACCTTTAGGATTCTCTATGTATAGTATCATGTCATCTGCAAACAGTGACAGTTTTACTTCTGCTTTTCCAATTTGGATTCTTTTTATTTCTTTTTCTTGTCTGATCGCTGTGGCTAAAACTTCCAAAACTATGTTGATTAACAGTGGTGAGAGTGTACAACCTTGTCTTTTTCCTGATCTTAGAGGACACAGTTTCAGTTTTTCACCATTGAGAGTGATGTTGGCTGTGG
Source organism: Balaenoptera musculus (assembly GCF_009873245.2). Lineage (NCBI taxonomy): Eukaryota > Metazoa > Chordata > Mammalia > Artiodactyla > Balaenopteridae > Balaenoptera > Balaenoptera musculus. Next base: position 68,303,672 of record NC_045806.1, on the reverse strand, counting down.
GTTTGTCATATATGACCTTTATTATGTTGAGGTAAGTTCCCTCTATGCCTCCTTTTGGAGGGTTCTTATCATAAATGGATGTTGAATTTTGTCAAAAGCTTTTTTTGCATCTATTGAGATGATCATATGGTTTTTCTCCTTGAATTTGTTAATATGTTGTATCACATTGATTGATTTGCATATATTGTAGAATGCTTGGATTCCTGGGATACACCCCACTTGATCATGGTGTATGATCCTCTTAATGTGCTGTGGGATTCTGTTTGCTAGTATTTTGTTGAGATTTTTTGCATCTATGTTCATCAGTGTTATTTGCCTGTAGTTTTCTTTCTTTGTGACATCTTTGTCTGTTTTTGTTATCAGGGTGATGGTGGCCTCCTAGAATGTGTTTGGGAGTGTTCCTCCTTCTGGTTTATTTTGGAAGATTTTGAGAAGGATAGGTGTTAACTCTTCTCTAAATGTTTGATAGAATTTGCCTTTGAAGCTATCTGGTCCTGGGCTTTTGTTTGTTGGAAGGTTTTTAATCACAGTCTCAATTTCAGTGCTTGTGATTGGTCTGTTTATGTTTTCTATTTCTTCCGCGTTCAGTCTCAGATGGTTGTGCTTTTCTAAGAATTTGTCCATTTCTTCCAGGTTGTCCACTTTATTGGCATGGAGTTGCTTGTAGTAATCTCTCATGATCCTTTGTATTTCTGCCATGTCAGTTGTTACTTCTCCTTTTTCATTTCTAATTCTATTGATTTGAGTCTTCTCCCTGTTTTTCTTCATGAGTCTGGCTAATGGTTTATCAATTTTGTTTATCTTCTCAAAGAAGCAGCATTTAGTTTTATTTATCTTTGCTATTGTTTTCTTCATTTCTTTTTCATTTATTTCTGACCTGATCTTTATGATTTCTTTCCTTCTGCTAACTTTGGGGTTTTTTTTTTTTGTTCTTCTTTCTCTAGTTGCTTTAGTTGTAAGGTTTGGTTGTTTGTTTGAGATGTTTCTTGTTTCTTGAGGTAGGATTGTGTTGCTATAGAGTTCCCTCTTAGAACTGCTTTTGGTGAATCCCATAGGTTTTGGGTCGTCATGTTTTCATTGTCAATTGTTTCTAGGTATTTTTTGTTTTCCTCTTTGATTTCTTCAGTGATCTCTTGTTTATTTAGTAGTGGATTGTTTAGCCTCCATGTGTTTGTATTTTTTACAGTTTTTTTTCCTGCAATTGGTACCTAGTCTCATAGTGTTATGGTCGGAAAAAATACTTGATACGAATTCAATTTTATTAAATTTACCAAGGCTTGATTTGTGACCCAAGATATGATCTATCTTGGAGAATGTTCCATAAGTACTTGAGAAGAAAGTGTATTCTGTTGTTTTTGGATGGAATGTTTTATAAATATCAATTAAGTTCATCTTGGATAATGTATCATTTAAAGCTTGTGTTTCCTTATTCTTTTCATTTTGGATGATCTGTCCATTGGTTAAAGTGGGGTGTTAAAGTCCCCTACTATGCTTGTGTTATTGTCAATTTCCCCTTTTAAGGCTCTTAGCATTTTTCTTATGTATTGGGGTGCTCCTATGTTGGGTGCGTAAATATTTACAATTCTTATATCTTCTCCTTCGATTGATCCCTTGATGATTAGGTAGTGTCCTTGTTTGTCTCTTGTAATAGTCTTTATTTTAAAGTCCAGTTTGTCTGATATGAGAAAGCTGCTACTCCAGCTTTCTTTTGGTTTCCATTTGCATGGAATAACTTTTTCCATCCCCTCACTTTTAGTCTGTATGTGTCCCTAGATCTGAAGTGGGTCTCTTGTAGACAGCATACATATGGGTCTTGTTTTTTATCCTTTTGTCCAGTTTATGTCTTTTGCTGGAGCGTTTAATCCATTTACGTTTAAGGTAGTTATCGATATGTATGTTCCTCCTACCATTTTCTTAATTGTTTTGGGTTTGTTATTGTCGGTCTTTTCCTTCTGTTGTGTTTCCTGCCTAGAGAAGTTCCTTTAGCATTTGTTGTAAAGCTGGTTTGGTGCTGCTGAATTCTCTTAGCTTTTGCTTGTTTGTCAAGGTTTTAATTTTTCTGTCGAATCTGAATGAGATCCTTGCTGGGTAATCTTGGTTGTATGTTTTTCCCTTTCATCACTTTAAATATGTCCCGCCATTCCCTTCTGCCTTGCAGAGTTTCTGCTGAAAGGTCAGCTGTTAACCTCATAGGGATTCCCTTGTATGTTACTTTTTGTTTTTCCTTTGCTGCTTTTAATATTTTTTCTTTGTATTTAATTTTTGATAGTTTGTGTAATATGTGTCTTGGAGTGTTTCTCCTTAGGTATATCCTGTATGGGACTCTCTGCACTTCCTGGACTTGACTGACTATTTCCTTTCACATATTAGGGAAGTTTTCAACTATAATCTCTTCAAATATTTTCTCAGTCCCTTTCTTTTTCTCTTCTTCTTGTGGGACCCCTATAATTCGAATGTTGGTGTGTTTAATGTTGTCCCAGAGGTCTCTGAGACTGTCCTCAATTATTTTTATGCTTTTTTTCCTTTTTCTGCTCTGCAGTAGTTATTTCCACTGTTTTATCTTCCAGGTCACTTATCCGTTCTTCTGCCTCAGTTATTCTGCTATTGATCCCGTCTAGAGTATTTTTAATTTCATTTATTGTGTTTTTCATCGTTGCTTGGTTCCTCTTTAGTTCTTCTACATCCTTGTTAAATGTTTCTTGCATTTTGTCTATTCTATTTCCAAGATTTTGGATCATCTTTACTATCATTACTCTCATTTCTTTTTCAAGTAGACTGTCTATTTCCTCTTCATTTGTTTGGTCTGGTGGGTTTTTTACCTTGCTCCTTCATCTGCTGTGTATTTCTCTGTCTTCTCATTTTGCTTACCTTACTGTGTTTGGGGTCTCCTTTTTGCAGGCTGCAGGTTCATAGTTCCCTTTGTTTTTGGTGTCTGCTCCTAGTGGCTAAGGTTGGTTCAGTGGGTTGTGTAGGCTTCCTGGTGGAGGGGACTGGTTCCTGTGTTCTGCTGCATGAGGCTGAATCTTGTCTTTCTGGTGGGCAGGACCACGTGCGGTGGTTTTTTATGGGGGTGTCTGTAACCTTTTTATGATTTTAGGCAGCCTCTCTCCTAATGGGTGGGGTTTTGTTCCTGTTTTGCTAGTTGTTTGGCATAGGGTGTCCGGCACTGTAGCTTGCTGGTCGTTGAGTAGAACTGGGTCTTAGCGTTGAGATGGTGATCTCTGGGAGAGCTTTTGCCATTTGATATTACATAGACCTGGGAGGTTTCTGGTGGTCTAATGTCCTGCACTGGGCTCTCCACCTCAGACTCACAGGCCTGACACCCGGCTGGAGCACGAAGACCCTGTCAGCCACACGGCTCAGAAGAAAATGGAGAAAAAAAGAAAGAAAGAAAAATATACAATACAATACAATAAAATAAAGTTATTAAAATAAAAATTTTAAAAAGTTATTAAAATTAAAAAAAAAATTAAAATGTAATAAAAAATGGACAGACAGAACCCTTGGGCAAATGGTTAAAGCAAAGGTATACAGAGAAAATCACACAAAGAAGCATACACATACACCATCACAAAAAGGGAAAAAGGAAAAAAATATATTTATCTATATATAAAAAATTTTAAAAAGGAAGAGAGCAACCAAATCAATAACCAAATCTACCATTGATAATAAGCTCTAAATACTAAACTAAGATAAACATAAAATCAGAAACAAATTAGATGCAGAAAGCAAACCCCAAGTCTACAGTTGCTCCCAAAGTCCACTGCCTCAATTTTAGGATGATTTGTTGTCTATTCAGGTATCCCAGAGATGCAGGGTACATCAAGTTGATTGTGGAGATTTAATCTGCTGCTCGTGAGGCTGCTGGGAGAAATTTCCCTTTCTCTTCTTTGTTCACACAGCTCCTGGGGTTCAGCTTTGGATTTCGCCCTGCCTCTGTGTGTAGGTCCCCTGAGGGCATCTGTTCTTCTCTCAGACAGGACGGGGTTAAAGTACCAGCTGATTAGGGGCTCTGGCTCACACAGGTCGGGGGGAGGGAGTGGTGCGGAATGCGGGGTGAGCCTGTGGCGGCAGAGGCTGGAGTAACGTTGCAACAGCCTGAGGTGCGCCGTGTGTTCTCCCGGGGAAGTTGTCCCTGGATCACTGGATCCTGGCAGTGATGGGCTGCACATGCTCCTGGGAGGTGAGGTGTGGATAGTGACCTGTGCTCGCACAGAGGCTTCTTGGTGGCTGCAGCAGCAGCCTTAGGGTCTCATGCCTGTCTCTGGTGTCTGTGCTGATAGCCGCGGCTCACGCCCATCTCTGGAGATCGTTTAGGCGGTACTCTGAATCCCCTCTTCTCGCGCACCCCGAAACAATGGTCTCTTGCCTCTTAGGCAGTTACAGACTTTTTCCTGGTCTCCCTCCTGGCCAGCTGTGGCTCACTAGCCCCTTCAGGCTGTGTTCATGCAGCCAACCGCAGTCGTCTCCCTGGGATCTGACCTCGGAAGCTGGAGCCTCAGCTCCCAGCCCCCACCCGTCCTGGCAGGTGAGCAGACAAGCCTCTCAGACTGGTGAGTGCTGGTCGGCACTGATCCTCTGTGCAGGAATCTCTCCGCTTTGCCCTCTGCACCCCTGTTGCTGCGCTCTCCGCCGTGGCTCTGAAGCTTCCCCCCCCCGTCACCCCCTGTCTCCGCCAGTGAAGGGGCTTCCTATTGTGTGGAAACGTTTCCTCCTTCACAGCTCCCTCCCAGAGGTGCAGGTCCTGTCCCTATTCTTTTGTTTCTGTTTTTTCTTTTTTCTTTTGCCCTTCCCAGGTATGTGGGGAGTTTCTTGCCTTTTGGGAAGTCTGAGGTCTTCTGCCAGCATTCAGTACGTATTCTGTAGGAGTTGTTCCACGTGTAGATGTATTTCTGATGTATTTGTGGGGAGGAAGGTGATCTCCACGTTTTACTCCTCCACCATCTTGAAGGTCTCCCCTATATTTACTTTTAAAGTTTGTATGGAATGGTTATTATTCCCTGAAATAAAATACATATTTTTAATGCTACCAGTGTTTTAGGAATTTTAAAAGAAGATTTTGTAGATTTTATTAGCACAAGGTCAGCAATATTTTTAGTCTCTAAATTGATTTATGTTTTTATTACCCAGAAATGTACATGTTACTTTTAACTGAAAATATGTATTCAAAAAATAAAACTGATTTCCTGACATTTTTAAGCCATGAGTTTCAAATTTTAGAAACCATTCTTGACGTGTATCTCTCATAAGAATCTTTTAAAAAATACTGTCTCACAAGGGTGTTTTACTTAAACTTTTGTGTAGCCATAAGTTGGGAGTATTTTAAGTTGGAGGGTCTGCTTCCTATATGGTGTGTTTTTCCTTCCTCTATTTGTCTTTCCATTTTGATGGACATTTAGGCTTTCTCTGCTTCAGTATTTTTCTTCCCTTTCAAAGTTGATGCTTGCTTCTGCTTTTTATTCACTCACCCTGTTTAGAAAATAATTGGGGTACTTCCCTGGTGGCACAGTGGTTAAGAATATGCCTGCCAATGCAGGGGACACGGGTTTGATCCCTGGTCTGGGAAGATCCCACATGCCATGGAACATCTAAGCCTGTGTGCCACAACTACTGAGTCTGCGCTCTCGAGCCTGTGAGCCACAACTACTCAGCCCGTGTGCCACAACTACTGAAGCCCACGCACCTAGAGCCCATGCTCCTTAACAAGAGAAGCCACCCCAATGAGAAGCCTGCGCACCGCAACAAAGAGTTGCCCCTGCTCACCAGAACTAGAGAAAGCCCGTGTGCCACAATGAAGACCCAATGCAACCAAAAATAAATAAATAAATAAATAAATAAATAATTGATTATTAAAAAATAATAATAATTGGAACCCTTCTACTCCAGATTCGCAAAACAATTATTGTTCAATTAAATGTTGGTGGAGAGCCACTGTAAGGTGGAGTTGTATGCTGCACCACAAGGGATGCAAAGGTTAATAGTACAAATAAGTTTAATAGCTTTAATTTTTATAGATGTTTTGTGGTTTTCAGAATTCTCAGTTGACTCTTATAACCGAGATCTGAAATGGATTCTGTAGGTTTTATTCCCATTTTATATATGAAGGAACTAAAGAGCTGACTCTAGTAAGTATTGAATAGAATAAACCAACCTCAGTGGGAACTAGTTTGTCACCCTTTTTTGTTTTTCAGACATCACTACAAATTGATACAATTTTGCAAACCTAAGTATCCTGCAATTACTTTCCAGTGTGTACATCATTTGATGTGTTTAGTTCACTCTAGTGGCGTTTTGACATGTAAATTATTATTACTGTTAGCTTTCTTTCAAAGTATGCTGACACTTGGCTTGGTTTTCAATGACCCTGGATTATTCACTGCATGAAAATGGTATGTCAAGATGCTTTTCCAGAACTCTGCATGTATCTTCTAACAAATCTGTAGTTTAAATGCTTCTTGGAATTTCAGAGTGATGAAACTGGCCTATCTACCCACAAATAAAGCAAATGTTTGAACAGGTAGGTGGATGTTGCATTATTACATAAAAACCAAAAATTTAGGCTTTAAAAATCCCTCTTCTTTTGTTTTGTTGTGTTTTCTGTGGGTATCTATGCTGAGTTCCACAGTCCTATGAAACTGTTGTAATAGAGTTATATAGTATGGCTTCCGAATAGATTGTCATCACAGTATGTTTCTCCAGTGTTATAGCATTGTTGGCTCCCTGAATAAAAAAGATGATCGCAGATTTTAGAGGTCAGAGCACATTATTTTGGTTGTGGTTAAGCCTTCATAGTTTTTCTGTTTATCAACAATTACTATGAAGTTCAAAAAAACCCATCTAACTCATAATAATCCTTGCCTCAAATTTGTCATGATGTTGGAAAGAATAGTAGTCCCTATTTCAAAGTCATTAAATCTTAATTTTATAGTACCAACTTTTTTTACACAGATAACTATGATTAGGTATACTGAGTATAAGTTTTCTAGGGCTGTCATAACTAAGTACCACATACTAGGTGACTTAAATAACAAATTTGTTTTCTCACAATTCTAGAGGCTAAAAGTTCGAGATCAAGGTATTGTCAGGGTTTGTTTCTTCTGAGGCTTCTCTGCTTTGCTTGTAGATGGTTGTCTTCTCCCTATGCCTTCACATGCTTTCTCCTCTGTGTGCGTCTGTGCCTAATCTCTTCTTATAAGAACACCAGTCATATTGGATTAGGGCCCACCCTATTGACCTAATTTTACCTTAATTACCTCTTTAAAGGCCCTATCTCCAAATACAGTCACATTCTGAGGTACTATGGGTTAGGACTTCAGCATATGCATTTGAGGGGACATGTTTCATCCCGTAACGTATTGTATACCTTTTTGTTTTATTAAGGGACATGATATTTCTGACAACATTTGCTCTCCTCAAGTCCACATTTTATCTCTGTATCCCCAGTGTGTAGTATAGTGCCTAATACATAGCATGTGCTTCATGAATGTTGTTGATTTTTTGAGTGAGTGAATATAGAGAAAAGAGTGTATTATGAGAAGGGAAGGTGATATATCACAACTTTATTATACCAGGATAGGAAGATTTTTTTGGAAGATGATTCACTCTGAGGAAAAACAAATGGATCACTGATAAGTACATTACTACCTTATTTTGAGCTAGACTGCTGCCACTCTTAAGCTTTCAGAATGGTGCAGAACCAGAAGAAAGCAAGGTGGAGGAAGGAAGGAGGATTGCAGATGAGAAAAAAAAAGAATATTTTAATAGTAAGCATCAATAAATATAACCTCGGGAAAGCTGAGAAATTTTAGGCAATAGACAAGAATGGGGCAGGGAGCAGATGAAATAAGAAAGACCAATATTGGAAGTGATGGAACAGGAGGGTACCAGATAATTTGGCACTACAAAAGAGCTAGTGGCATACAAATACAACAGCACTTCTGTAATAAGTAGCCATTTGTGTGTGTGTGTATATGTGTGTATATATTTGTGTGCACATCTATCAATCTAACTATATATCTTAGAAGCACCTAAATAGTGTTACCCAATTCTGACCATTTATTATAATCATCTGGGGACATTTTTAAAAATACATATGCCTGAGCCCCATCCTAGTTCCTTTTTTTTGGTTTTTTTTTGGAGTATAGCTTCTTTATGCTGCTGTGTCAGTTGCTGCTGTACAGCAAAGTGAATCAGCCATACGTATACATAATATATCTCCTCTTTTTTGGATTTCCTTCCCATTTAGGTCACCACAGAGCACCAAGTAGAGTTCCCTGTGGTATACAGTAGGTTCTCATTAGTTATCTATTTTATACATAGCAGTGTATATATGTCAATCCCAATCTCCCAGTTCATCCCACCCCCACCCTTTCCGCCTTGGTATGCATACTTTTCTCTAAGTCTGTGTCTCTATTTCTGCTTTGCAAGTAAGATCATCTATACCATTTTTCTAGATTCCACATATACGTGTTAATATACGATATTTGTTTTTCTCTTTCTGACTTACTTCACTCTGTATGACAGTCTCTAGGTCCATCCATGTCTCTACAAATGACCCAATTTCGGTCCTTTTTATGGCTGAGTAATATTCTATTGTATACATGTACCATATCTTATTTACCCATTCCTCTGTTGATAGACATATAGGCTGCTTCCATGTCCTGGCTATTGTAAATAGTGTTGCAGTGAACAATTGGGGTGCATGTATCTTTTTGAATTATGGTTTTCTCTGGGTATATACCCAGTAGTGGGATCGCTGGGTCATATGGTAGTTCTATTTTTAGTTTTTTTTGTGTTTTTTTTTATTTTTATTTTTTTATTTTTAGTTTTTTAAGGAACCTCCATACTGTTCTCCATGGTGGCTGTATCAATTTACATTCCCACCAGCAGTGCAAGAGGGTTCCCTTTTCTCCATACGCTCTACAGCATTTATTGTTTGTAGATTTTTTGATGATGGCCATTCTGACCAGTGTGAGGTGATACCTCATTATAGATTTGATATGCATTTCTCTAATAATTAGTGATGTTGAGTGTCTTTTCATGTGTTTTTTTGCCATCTGTATGTCTTCTTTGGAGAAATGTCTATTTAGGTCTTCCGCCCATTTTTTGATTGGATTGTTTTTTTTGATATTGAGTTGCATGAGCTGTTTGTATATTTTGGAGATTAATCCTTGTCAGTTGCTTCATTGGTAAATATTTTCCCCCATTCTGAGGGTTATCTTTTCATCTTGTTTATGGTTTCCTTTACTGTGCAAAAGCTTTTAAGTTTATTTAGGTCCCATTTGTTTATTTTTGTTTTTATTCTCATTACTCTAGAAGGTGGGTTAAAAAAAGATCTTCCTGCGATTTATGTCAAAGAGTGTTCTGCTATGTTTCCTCTAAGAGTTTGATGGTGTCTGGCCTTACATTTAGGTCTTTAATCCATTTTGATTTTATTTTTGTGTTTGTTGTTAGGGGGTATTCTAATTTCATTCTTTTACATGTAGCTGTCCAGTTTTCCCAGTACCACTTATTAAAGAGGCTGTCTTTTCTCCATTGTATATTCTTGCACCCTTTGTCATAGATTAGGTTACTGTAGGTGCGTGGGTTTATATCTGGGCTTTCTGTCCTTTTCCATTGATCTATATTTCTCTTTTTGTGCCAGTACCATACTGTCTTGATTACTGTAGCTTTATAGTATAGCCTGAAGTCAGGGAGCCTGATGCTTCCAGCTCAGTTTTCCTTTCTCAAGATTGCTTTGGCTATTCGGGATCTTTTGTGTTTCCATACAAATTGTAAAGTTTTTGTTCTAATTCTGTGAAAAATGCCATTGGTAATTTGATAGGGATTGCATTGAATCTGTAGATTACTTTGGGTAGTGTAGTCATTTTCACAATATTGACTCTTCCAACCAAGAACATGGTATATCTCTCCATCTGTTTGTGTCATCTTTGATTTCTTTCATCAGTATCTTACAGTTTTGTGCTTACAGGTCTTTTGCTTCCTTAGGTAGGTTTATTCCTAGGTATTTTATTCTTTTTGTTGCAGTGGTAAATGGGATTGTTTCCTTAATTTCTCTTTCTGATCTTTTGTTCTTAGTGTATAGGAATGCAGGAGATATGTGTGTATTAATTTTGTATCCTGCAACTTTGCTAAATTCATTGATTAACTCTAGTAGGTTTCTGGTGGCATCTTAAGGATTTTCTATGTATAGTATCATGTCATGTGTAAACAGTGACAGTTTTACTTCTTCTTTTCCAATTTGGATTCCTTTTATTTATTTTTCTTCTCTGATAGCCGTGGCTAGGACTTCCAAAGCTATGTTGAATAATAGTGGCGAGATTGGACATCCTCGTCTTGTTCCTGATATTAGAGGAAATGCTTTCAGATTTTCACCATTGAGAATGATTTTTGCTGTGGGTTTGTCATATATGGCTTTTATTATGTTGAGGTAGGTTCCCTCTATGACCACTTTCTTTAGAGTTTTTATCATAAGTGGGTATTGAATTCTGTCAAAAGCTTTTTCTGCATCTATTGAGATGGTCATATAGTTTTTATTCTTCAATTTGTTAATATGGTGTATCAAATTGATTAATTTGCATATGTTGAAGAATCCTTGCATCCCTGGGATAAATCCCACTTGATCATGGTGTATGATCCTTTTAATGTGTTGTTGGATTTGGTTTGCTAGTATTTTATTGAGGATTTTTTCATATATGTTCATCAGTGATACTGGCCTGTAATTTTCTTTTTTTGTGATATATTTTTCTTGTTTCGGTATCAGGGTGATTGTGGCCTCGTAGAATGAGCTTGGGAGTGTTCCTCCCTCTGCAATTTTTTGGAAGAGTTTGAGAAAGATAGGTGTTAGCTCTTCTCTAAATGTTTGATAGAATTTGCCTGTGAAGCCATCTGGTCCTGGACTTTTGTTTGTTGGAAGATTTTTAATCACAGTTTCAATTTCATTACTTGTGATTGATCTGTTCATATTTTCTCTTTCTTCCTGGTTCAGTCTTGGAAGGTTATACCTTTCTAAGAATTTGTCCATTTCTTCCAGATTGTCCATTTTATTGGCATATACTCACTTGTACTAGTCTCTTATGATCCTTTGTATTTCTCCAGTGTCAAGTATAACTTCTCCTTTTTCATTTCTAATTTTATTGATGTGAGTCCTCTCCCTTTTTTTCTTAATGAGTTGGCTAAAGGCTTATTAATTTTGTTTATGTTCTCAAAGAACCAACTTTTAGTTTTATTGATCTTTGCTATTGTTTTCTTCATTTCTATTTCATTTATTTTTGCTCTGATTTTTATGATTTCTTTCCTTCTACTAGCTTTGGGTGTTGTTTGTTCTTCTTTCTGTAGTTGTTTTAGGTGTAAAGTTAGGTTGTTTATTTCACATTTTTCTTGTTTCTTGAGGTAGGATTGTATGCTATAAACTTCCCTGTTAGAACTGCTTTTGCTGCATCCCATAGGGTTTTGGTTGTTGTGTTTTCCTTATTTGTTTCTTGGTATTTTTTGATGTCCTCTTTGATTTCTTCAGTGATCTCTTGTTTGTTTAGTAACGTATTTAACCTGCATGTGCTTTTGTTTTTTACAGTTTTATTCTTGTAATTGATTTCTAATCTCATACCGTTGTGGTTGGAAAAGATGCTTGATATGATATCAGTTTTCTGAAATTTACTGAGGCTTGGTTGGTGACCCAAGATGTGATCTGTCCTGGAGAATGTTCCATGAGCACTTGAGAAGAAAGTGCATTCTGTTTTTTTTGGATGGAATGTCCTATAAATATCAATTAAGTCCATCTTGTTTAATGTATCATTTAAAGCTTGTGTTTCCTTAGTTATTTTCACTTTGGATGATCTGTCCATTGGTGAAAGTGGGGTGTTAAAGTCCCCTACTATGATTGTGTTACTGTCGATTTCCCCTCTTATGGCTGGTAGCATTTGCCTTATGTATTGAGGTGCTCCTATGTTGGGTGCATAAATATTTACAATTGTTATATCTTCTTCTTGGATTGATCCCTTGGTCATTATGTAGTGTCCTTCCTTGTCTCTTGTAATAGTCTTTATTTTAAAGTCTATTTTGTCTGATAAGAGAATTGCTACTCCAGCTTTCTTTTGATTTCCATTTGCATGGCATATCTTTTTCCATCCCGTCACTTTCAGTCTTTATATGTCCCTAGGTCTGAGGTGGGTCTCTTGTAGACAGCATATATACAGGTCTTGTTTTTGTATCCATTCGGCCAGTCTGTGTCTTTGGTTGGAGCATTTAATCCATTTACATTTAAGGTAATTATCGATATGTATATTCCTATTATCATTTTCTCAATTGCTTTAGGTTTGTTTTTGTAGGTTGTTTTCTTCTCTTGTACTTCCCGCCTAGAGAAGTTCCTTTAGCATTTGTTGTAAAGCTGGATTGGTTGTGTTGAATTCTCCTAGCTTGTGCTTGTCTGTAAAGCTTTTGATTTCTCCATCGAATGTGAATGAGATCCTTCCTGGGTAGAGTAATCTCGGTTATAGGTTTTTCCCTTTTATCACGTTAAATATATCCTGCCACTCATTTCTGGCCTGCATAGTTTTTGCTGAAAAATCATCTGATATCCTTATGGGGATTCCCATGTATGTTATTTGTTGCTTTTCCCTTGCTGCTTTTAATATATTTTCTTTGTAATATATTTAATTTTGTTAGTTTGATTAATATGTGTCTCGGCATGTTTCTCCTTGGTTTTATCCTGTATGGGAATCTCTGTGCTTCCTGGGTCTGGGTGACTATTTCCTTTCCCATTTCAGGGAAGTTTTTGACTATAATCTCTTCAAATATTTTCTCAGACCCTTTCTCTTTCTCTTCTTCTTCTGGGACCCCTATAATTCAGATGTTGGTGCGTTCAGTGTTGTCTCTGAGACGTTCCTCATTTTTTTTTTTCTTTTTTCTTTATTCTGCTCCATGGCAGTTATTTCCACCATTCTGTCTTCCAGCGCACTTATCTGTTCTTCTGCCTTAGTTATTCTGCTGTTTATTCCTTCTAGTGTATTTTTCATTTCATTTATTGTGTTGATCACTGATTGTTTGTTCTTACTCCTCTAGGTCCTTGTTAAACATTTCTTGTATCTTCTCGATCCATACCTCCATTTTATTTTCACGATCTTGGATCATCTTTACTATCATTACTCTGAATTCTTTGTCAAGTAGATTGCCTATTTCCTCTTCATTATTTGGTCTTGTGGGATTTTACCTTGCTTCTTTGTCTGCAACATATTTCTCTGTCTTTTTGTCTAACTTACTGTGTTCATGGTCTGCTTTCCACAGGCTCCAGGGTTGTAGTTCCTTTTGCTTCTGTTATCTGCCCCCTGGTGGGTGAGGTTGTGCAGGGGCTTGTGTAGGCTTCCTGGTGGGAGGGACTGGTGCCTGCGCTTTGGTGGGTGTAGCTGAGTCTTTTCCCTCTGATAGGCAGGGCCCCGTCAGTTAGTGTGTTTTGGGGTGTCTGTGAGCTTAGTAAGACTTTAGGAGCCTGTCTGCTGATGGGTTTGGCTGTGTTCCTGTGTTGCTGGTTGTTTGGCGTGAGGTGTCAAGCAGTGAAGCCTGCAGGCAGTTGGCCGGAGCCAGGGCTTGGTGTTGAGATGGATACCTCCAGGAGAGCACACACCTATTAATATTCCCTGGGCCTGGGAATCCTCTGGTGATCTAGCATCCTGGACTCAGCACTCCCACCCAGGAGGCCCAGCCCTGACCCTTGGCCAGGGAATGAAGAGGCCGCAAGCAGTGCAGTGTGGCCAGAGAAAAAAGAAAAAAGGGAAAAGAAAACCAACAGACAGACAAAACCCAATGCAAATAGCAGAAACAAAACCCAACAAACTGCAACAACAACAAAACAGGAAAAGAAAGAAAACAAACATACAAACCAAACCCAAGACAAATGATAAAAACAAAACCAAACAAACAGAAACAAAGAAACACACAAAAATCCCCAAGAAAACAAAAAAACAAGAGAACAAACAAAAGAACTCAAAAATGAAAGCAGTCAATAAAGACTAAACTAAGAAAAACAAAAAATGAAAAACAGAACAAGAATGGAAAGCAAACAACAAAAAAAGCAAAGAAACATAAAACAAACACATAAAAACGATCAAAAAAAGGAAAAAAGGACCAAATACAAGAAAAAAACACAAAACAACAAAAAATCAAAGTAAAAATAGAAAAAATATATTTTAAAAATTAAAAAAATAATAATAAAAACAACAACAAGAACTTCACCTTCCTGCCAGGGTCACTGGTCCCTTTTATGAGTCCTCTTTTCTTTTTTTCTTTCTTTCATCATACCCCATTGCGAGGGGATTTTTCTTGTCCTTTTAGGTGTCTGAAGTCTTCCACTAATGTTCATCCAGTGCTTTATGAGAATTGTTCTATTTGTGGATGTATTCTTGATGTACTTGTCAGGAGAGATGAATTCTGTCTCCTCCTATTCTGCCATCTTGACTCCTTCCCCCCGCCCCACCCTAGTTCTAATGAACCATAATCTCTGAGGGTGGGAACCAAACATGCATATTGAATAAATATTTTATAAGTGATTTTTTTGGAAACTAGAACATTGTAAACTACTGTCTACTTAAAGGCAAACTATCTATAATTTAGTAATATACATATAGTTGTTTGTCTAGGAACATATATCTATAACAGGCAGATGACCAATCAGTAAGTTAATATCAGCATTTTTTTAAAAGTGCAGATTCTGGGGTCATTATACCCTTCATTTGTGTTGAGTACAACACAGTGTAATAAAAATACTGATCATGAGGAATTCCCTGGTGGTCCAGTGGTTAGGAGTCTGCGCTTCCACTGCAGGGAGTACGGGTTCGATCCCTGGTTGGGCAACTAAGATCCCGCATGCCATGTGGCGTGGCCAAATCATGAATTATCTGGAAAAATGTTTATTTATATTCCTCATATCTAAGGAAAAATGCTTATATTATTAAATTTAGATATATTGTCATCACAAAGTCAGTTCTATTCAAAATTGACATAATTCCATTATTCAGAATGAATCTCCTGTTTCCCTATTACCTTTATATGTTTAAAAAATAAATTCTTCATACATATTTTTCTGTTTTTTAAAAAGGTACTTAAAAATAATTTTGAAGTTTCTTATTAATTTTACTTTTATAAATCTTTCTTTTAAAAACTGTTTCTCTTCATTCCCTTTTTATGAAATTGGTTGGATTTTTTGGGCTGTCTGCTCCCATAAGGTCAAACAAATATTGTGCTAAGCATTATGAATGCAGACATGAATGTGATATTACCTGGATACAGGTTGCTTACCTGTCTAGTGGGAGAGAAAGACAAGGTAATAAGTTGTTAGGACACAGTGTAACAATATTCTTTGCTGGCTGTCTGCTGGGAAAAGTTGTCTTTTCTTGTCTAATAGCATTTTCATGTTTGAAATTTTATAGTGTAATGCTGCTGAAAATCGAAAGAGATATTGCATTTTTAAAGGATGGGCATATGTGGATTTTAATTAGAAGAGGCATTGGGTAGACATTTCCATTTGAAGACTTGCTTAGGTTTGGTGAAACTAAGTAGGATAGAGTACAGTTGTTTCCTAGCTCTGAACATTTTTAAAAAACTGATGTCATGACCCATGTTTATAATGATGATCTTAAATGTGGCAGAAACTGAAGTGCCTTCTTAAACATAAAAATATTATATTGTGTTCAATATAATATCACAGACTTGAAGGGGACTTTAAAGAGCAGTCTAACATAATCTGTTTGTCATGTGAGAACACTGAAGTAGAGTGGTTTGTGATTTGGCCAAGGCTGCTTAGCTTATGCATGGGAGAACTAAGAGGAAAACTTAGGCTGTGACTCTTCCGTCAGTGTTCTATACACTGGCGAAAACTTCCAGTAAGTATGTTTTTGTTATATTCCATTCTTTGAAGACTATTACTATGTTCATAATATGTGGTATAAAATCAGTTAACATAATATTAATGAGTATACAATTTGATGTTGCTTTTGGTGTACATGTATTGCAAAAGTGCATAAAGATATGCCATACTTTAATATAATTCCAAAATGTCAGCTACAGAACATACGTATTTGCATTAATAAAGGTCCTTGACTTTTTACAAAAGACTCCTTGAAAAGGGAAACTCACTCTCATAGCTACTTAAAAGAGTCCAGTGAAATACTATTTTGATGTATAAGAAACATCCATGGACATATTTTCAGAACAGATACTTCATTTCTGACTGATTAGTGGTTCTTAATACCTAAAGCTAAAACTCCTCTGCTGGATACCTTCTTTGAGAGTAAATGTCTGACTACTTATGTAACATGACAGTTATTTTAGCTGCCATGAAGCCAGCTTACTTGGGACCATGCTCTTGCCCAGTTTGACCACAGTCACCATTGATTAATCAGTTAATTAAAGGGTGAATGGATTGGGAACATTCTTGCCATCCAGACCAGAATTGATATGATATAATGGAAAGCTACCAAGATTTCTAGACATCATGATTAACTAGTCACGTGAACTTAAACTCTGTGGGTCTCAGTTTTCTCCCCTATACAGTCAGAAGGTTGGATAATATATCCCAGCTTTTGTTATTTTGTGATATATAATATATTTGAGGGTTTTTTTTTTCATCCTAGCTACTGTGCTAGGGACTAGAGTTACAGTTCACCTGAGTGTAGTCTTGATATAGAGTCCTGTATGAAGGAGCAGAAACACTTCCAAGTGACTTCCTTCTGCCTGACCCAGGTGGTAGGAAATCTGCCATATCATTTATATATAAAGTTTCGATAAAAGTAGGCTCATGGCCTGGAAACATATGTTTGGGCTTTGCAGATTTTGTTTTTCTGTGCTAGTTTCTTTTTCATTGATATGGCTAGCTGGACATTTAAATATTCATATATTACTGACTACTTAAAATGGTATAGTGAAATACTATTTAAAAGAACTCTTGAGGTTCACATTTTTTGTCATGTCCCACAATTTACAAGGTTTTATCTATCTCTTGACTTTTTCTGCATCTACCTCATAAGTCATACTCCATTGAGGGTCTTAAGACTCTTTTAGTTGTTGATGTTTTTCTTCTGTCTCTACCTAGTTGGAACAGAAGCTGAAGCATAGATTTTACATGCTTCTGTTTACATGAAATTATATAATAGGGGTGGTGGTGGTGATGGTCTATCTCTATGTGTTAGAAAACCCAGGAAATGGGGATGCTAGTAGCCCATAAAACTCTGTGCTAGATTGAAGGAGTTAGATATTAAATTATTTCTGTTGTGATTTCTGGTTCTAAATGGAGCTAATCATAAGATGTTGTAAGTATATTTGAGTATTGCTTGGATTTCTTTTTTCAGGATGAAGGAGTTGTTAAAGAAATCCCTATTACTCATCACGTTAAGGAAGGATATGAGAAAGCAGATCCTGCACAATTTGAGTTGCTCAAAGTTCTTGGTCAGGGATCCTTTGGAAAGGTAATGAATGCCTTTTTCCCCATTTGTTTTTCTTCTAAACATTTAGCAAAAAAGTGTACACATAGGTAGAAATCTGATAAATGTGCTGTTTCCAAATTGTCAAAGGATACACACAAAGGCAGCTCTAATTTTACTCCTTTTTATTTCTGTTGTATTTTTAGTTCAATTTCTTTATATTTCTCTGTAATAATAAAGGTTTTCTAATCCCCTGGGATCACTGATATCTCTAGGACAAAGTATAGCATGCTATTTATTAGCTGCCTAAATCAAGAAAGTTTGAATTTTGTAAAAGAGATCTTGTTTCTCTGTTCACATGCTGGCATGACCTTAGCTTTCTTTCTTGGTGATTTCATCTGTATTCCTTAGCTCTATCACAGAAGTCAGAATGTATGTATCAATTCATGTATTGAATGCATGAATTAATCTATCATCTTTTAAAGCAAATATGTGTGTAAAATACAGCTATGGTAAGTACTGGGTGATATATGGATTATGTGAAACTCCTGCCTTCAAAGGGCTTAAATTTCAAGGGAAAAAACAAAATTGAGGAAGATAAACTCTGACACTCATTATTAAAATTGGTTATTAAGTGCTTAATGGTATATGATTCTTGGAAAAGAAGTATGTAGGTCTGATTCCTGACTTTTGTATACCTAACATCTAAGACATGAAGAATATTGCATACACATATTAAGTAACAGCCTTTAGGAAACAGCAACAACAGCAATTTAAGGGGAGGAAGTTAATGAGAAACTACTAATTTCAGGGTGGCTGAGATTTAGTTTCAAAGGGGAAAGTAAGGAAGTTGAGCATTGCTTATTTATTATGCTCTGAAACATTTTAAAAGAAAGACATTTATTGAACGCCTGGTTTGTGTATAACACTTTAAAAAACAGCATTGGTTAATATAAAGTAGGCATAATTGTCTTAAAGTAATCTGATACCTGTGTGGTATAGAATACAACATGTAAAATATAGAGAAACATTTTCAGGACACAAAAAGTACAAACTAAGGTGGATTA
Organism: Balaenoptera musculus; assembly: GCF_009873245.2. NCBI lineage: Eukaryota > Metazoa > Chordata > Mammalia > Artiodactyla > Balaenopteridae > Balaenoptera > Balaenoptera musculus. The sequence goes on along the minus strand of NC_045806.1, from coordinate 68,285,197 downwards.
TGGTTTGGCGGTGAATTGGTACAGGAGGTATATGATGACAAGGAGATAGGATTTGAATAGTTGTGCTAGGGAGAGTAAAACTAGAAGGAGCTTTCAATAGATTGTATGTGTGGGGGGTGTATTTATAGAACTGACCTGTAGAGTAGGCATGTGCATTTCGGACACCTTTATTTTTTAAAGTTACTAAAAGTACAGTATTTTAAAAAAATATTTTACATTATATTTTATGATGTTAATTTTAGAACAGAGATGAAGTTCTTTTACATCCCCAATATATAGATGCTTACATAGCGACTTAAATAAAATATCACCAGGCAATCATTTCAAGACATTAAAAGTATTTGTTGTGTCATTTGATATATATAAATTTATTCATATGTGTATTTATTTATATCCAGCTTTGTTCCAGAAAGGATTTAAGGCTTTCATAGATGAATACTAAATAAAATAAAATTTAAAATAAGTGGGGAAGATGATGGAAGCAGAAAAATTAGAGCAGGAAAGATGAGATGAAGCCAGGAATAAACTCTGTTGTTCACAGATGCATGGTATAAGGGCCTAGAAATGGGGCAAAAGTGAAGACAAATATTTTGGCAGCCATTATAAAGAGGCTGAAACATTTAATTGTATGATTATTGACAGTATCTTTAAGAAACAGGTCAAACAGACCAGAGAAATTTTTCTTATGGGGCTTCATGAAGAAAATACAGTATAACGTAATAAAATGTCTTCAGTAACATCTTCACATTAATTATAGCAACACGCTGACAAGATGTCAATGCAGTCCTTAAAAAATTCAGGGAACACTCAGCTTTGTACAGGAACTTTGGTTTAACAAGGATATCATAGAAGCCTTTTAAAAATTCCTAATACTAAAATACAGAATAGTGATCCTTGTGCAGTTCATCAACCAAAGAAATATTAAGGAGGTGGCTTATTTTTTTCTTCCTAGGATGTGAACATACTTGCTTGTCAGTATTACGTCATTTGCGTAGGCATTGTGTGGGTGGGACTTGTTATATGCTGAACCTATTCAGGAATTTGGCCAAGGCTGTGAATCAGATAAGTGTAGGAGCAATTCCAAGAAACTTTGGGCTGCAGTCTTATTTATAAGTTTTTCTGTGAAAGTCCCATTGTTAAAATGCAATAAATGGAATTTTAACCTATATAATGCTTTGTGACATTGAACGTCTATATAGTCTATTTAATCGGGAAAAAATCCTACGAAAATCAGTTGTAAAATTGTACTTTAAGGAAGCATGCATTATCATAAAAGATGCATATAAAATTCTGTACTAAGCACATCAAGTAATGTGTGAATTGAAATGAAGTATACCAAACAACTTACATTACTTATTTTAAAACACAATAAAATAAAACACTTGAAAACATGTTTGACACTGTCAGACTAGCCTTTCATATATTTCACATGTCAAATCATATTTATACAAAGCATACATACATTTTAACATTCATGCTTCATATTTTTTTTGCTTTTGTGATAGTAAAGCCTTTAAATATAGGGCTTAAAAATGGATTTTTGAAAATATCAAACCCTTGCCCTCCTTAGTAATTGATTAGCTATCAAGAGATAGTTTTAAAAATATATGTTTACAACTTAAAATTTCTTGCAAATGGTCCTTTCTCTTCAATCAGTGTTAAAGCTGTGCAGTTCTGCAGTTCACTTCAGCAAACACTTCTTAACGGAAAATATAAAAGTCCATATGACAGAGAGAAAAGTATATTGGAGTAATTCACTCATTCATTTCTCTTCTGAACAATTTCTGAGAATTGGATTAGGGTGACTGAAAAGAAACCTCTCTGATCAGGAGAGAGATGTTTTTAGAAACAGTAGTTTGAAGTCATGCAGCTTCTTCTGTAGTTGATCATGGGAAGAGAGCAGAGTGAGATGATGTTTTCTTATGCTAGGAAAGTTCACTCATTAGACCTGAAAAGAACAAATCAGGTAATGAACAAATAAACAGTTACATCTCTAGACTGTGAATGATGGCTTCTATTAGATGCCATATTGAGATACTAGTGAGTGTTTTAAGAGATAGGGGAAAAGTGGCTGCTTTGTGTGTCTTTTTTAAAGCCTAGACTTTTTCTTTCTTCTTTAATTGCCTCTTTTTACCCTCTGTATTCCATTCATTTCAACTCCACTAAAGGCTGTGTTCTAGAACAGTGGTTCTCAAAGTGGGTCTTACTACCCCTGGATATCCACAGGACACTTTCAGGGGGTTCTCAAGGTCAAGACTGTTTTATAATACTAAGATATTATTTGTAAAACTTTTGGCACTTTGGCACAGTCAAGGAAGTGATTTTAAACTACATCAGTAATCATATTCTTCACTGTCACCCACTTACAGTTAAAAAAAATGTGTTTTACTTAAGAATGTCCTCGATGAGGTTTTAACAGTGATTACATTTATCAAGTATCAGCCCTTGAGTACACATCTTTTTAATATTGTGGAATGAAATTGAGAAGTACACAAAGTACTTTAGCTGCATACCAAAAGAGTATGATTGTCTCAAGACAGAGCACTTTTGCAAGTTTTTGAGTTGTGAGCTAAATTAGACACTTTTTTCATGGAAAAGCATTTTTACTTGAAAGAATGATCGACAAACTATGGTTACTTAAACTTGGGTATTTGGTAGATGTTTTCTCAAAAATGAATGGAGCGAACCTGTTATTTCATGGAAAACAACTGATAATATTTTTGTTAATGATAAAATTTGAGCTTTGAAGCAAAAAATTAGAATTTTGGAAAATTTTTATTTGCCACTGTGGGCTCAACTCTTCTCAATACTCAAAAGACTTTCCTGATGAGATTGCTACTGTCAACATTTGGAAGATCTGCATAACTCAGTGAACCAATGTTTTTGAGTTGACCAACACATGATGTTATCAAATCAGACATCAGTACAAAATCCATTCAAAGTGTCAGGTAGACCATGGATTATTATGTAAAAGAATATGGACAGTTAATTGATGTGGTTTCAGATTTTTCATTGCAACTAATCTTTAAGAAACTGCCACTTGTCAAATTCTTGTGTCGTATCAAAGAAGAATAACCACAATAATATGGAAAGGCTATTAAAATAGTACTCCCTTTTCCAAATACATATCTGCGTGAGGCCTGATTTTCTTCTTATAATTTAAGCAAAACAACTTAATTGCAACAGATTGAATGTAGAAGCAGATATGAGAATCCAACTGTCTTCTGTTAAGCCAGATATTAGAGACTTGCAAAAATGTAGATCAGTGTCAATCTTCTCATTGATTTTTTTGTTTTGGAAAAAATATAGTTATCTTTATAAAAATATTTATATTCACATATAACAGGTATTTATTATTTTTAATGAATCAATACATAGTTAATTTTTTTCTGTTTTAATTTCTAATATAGTAAATATCAATAGATATAACCCACAAAAACAAAAGTACTTTGGAGTCATCAGTAATTTTTAGGATTGTAAAAGAATTCTTTTTTTTTATTATGTGTATCATCTTTAAGGTTTTTATTTTATTTTTTTAATATTTATTGGAGTATAGCTGCTTTGCAATGTTATGTTAGTTTCTACTGTACAGCACAGTAAAAGAATTCTTGAGACCAAAAATATTGAGAATTGCTTTCTTGGAAGAGACTGAGAAAGATAGTTCTCCTACTTGTGGTGTAGTCAACACTCACGAAATGACTTGACTTCTTTGTTGTCAACATCTTGGTCACATGATATCGATTAGGAAAGAGGAAACTGTTTATCTACCTTTATTTGCCCATGTCAGTAAAATTGAATGGAAACTTTAAGTCTGGTGCTTAGGGTTAATGACATTTGCTTAGCTTTGAAGCTTTTGTGTGTGTGTGTGTGTGTGTGTGTGTGCGTGTGTTATGGCAATTAATTTAGTCTGCTGTTTAAAAAACTGATATAGACTGAAATCAGCTATACAAATACATACAAGTCCACTTGTTTGCCAACAGCAGAAAACTTGAAAAACACAGATAAGAAAATGTGCATCTGGGGTCATAGCTTCTTTAGCTTACTCAATAAGTTTTATATGACATTTAGAACCCCATGGTAATCTAGTTTGTGTGTGTATTCTCTCTAACCCAGATTGAATATATTCTTCTGTGATTAAAAAGCCTGATTTAAAACTGTTCATTTATAAAATACTAATTTTATTTTCTAGTGAATCTTCTTTATAAAGGAGACCGAGGGTAGGCTATAGGTGTGTTAAATTTGACATTCTGTTCCATTGCTTACTATTTTCATCAGTGAAAAACCATGGATTTTTAGGACTATCCTCTCCAAGTTTAAATGCACTAAAAATAACTCCATGGAATGAAGCTACTGAAATCTTCCATGGCAATGCACACTTCCTTGGGGTTCTACATTGTTTGGGGAGATCTTGTTGGAGTTCAGAGTAGATATTAGACAAGAAAGTAACATAGGGTAGTAGTTTTGTTAGTTCTTTCAGTACAGAAATGTTTATGGTGATATGCAAAATTTACAATTTGGTTCAAGCCCTGAAATTTTCTTTTCTCCAAAGATAGTTTTATGTTGCAAAACCCAGCCATCTGTTAGTATGTGAATTCTCTTGATTAGTCTACTCCAAGTGTGGTATGAACTGTTACTGGCTTACTGTAAGACATGTTCAAAAACTGAGAGTAAGCATTTAGCAACTTTTACAGAAATTTGACAAAGTAATTTTATGTGTAGAATCTATTAGTATAAAAAGGGATTGTATTTTATGACATTTAAATTTCAATTTTCTAAATAATTCATTTTGATTATATTTTATAGAAGTATGGTCTGCAATGGACTTGGAGAAAAGGGGGAAAAAAAGACTGGTTGGTCTACACAGAAAGTGTGAGAAGCACTACACTAGATGAGTATGAAAACTGTAAACCTGAAATGGTCCTTGAGTTTAGGTCTGATATAAAGAATAGGAGAAGCAGAGATTAAATGAAGTAAGGATTCCACCCCCTCACCTTCCCAGTTGGCTGATACATAATTATCACATAAAATATTTGGATTAAAGGGTTTTAAGCTCTACCTTAGGAAAGAGGCAAGACAAAAAATTAATTAAAAGCTCTCCCATCTGCAGTTTTGTGTGAACAAGTTAGTTACTTGACCACATTTTAAAGTTAAGCAACACTTGAATAGAACTTGTTAGAGTTGAGGATGGCAGGTAAGGCAGTGAACACGTTTTACTAAATAATTAAACAAATTGAAACAACCCTTTACTAATAAATAACTCATAAAACTGTAATGTACTCATATTTATCTTCATAACTGAGGCTTTTTAAAACTTAGCTTTTAATGAGTCATAATCCTGGTTTGAAAATATGAGATATTATTACTTAAGCTTACTTGGTAGCTTTAAATAATTTAACTTCCATTTCTTTATTGAAATATTTGCCATCTTTATTCTTTTTCTTGGCAGACAGATAAGAATTGCCTCTGATTTCTTATTAGAAAATAAAATACCTGGTAACTTCTAAAATGGACCAATAGGGAAGTAGAAATGAAGGTATCAAATTAATGGTCATCACATTTGTTTGCTCCTTATTAAGGTAACAAAAAGGAGCTTGGGTCTTATAAGGAGCTCCCTTAGCTCAAATTGTCTTTCGTTATATTATTTATCTCTTACATCAGAAACTTCTCAAATGTTCTTTAAAATTTTCTTTTCCACAGTAGGATGTATGGGAGTGTGATTCACTAAGTGAATGAAAATGAGAAAATATTAACCAAGTATAATTTATAGGGAAAGGTATATCTATAAAATTAGAGAAAATGCAAGGCCATATGTATGTGCTAATGTATATGTTTAGCAGCAATGGCTTGGTATGTGAATTTCACTGTTTTAATTTTAATTCTCCTATTAGGTTTTTCTTGTTAGAAAGAAGACTGGTCCTGATGCTGGACAGCTCTATGCAATGAAGGTGTTAAAAAAAGCTTCTTTAAAAGGTAGAAAATTAGAAAGCTTATTAAAATAGATTTGGTAAAGCTTTTTTTAAGAAATATGCTGTGTACTGCTTATATAAGATGAGTAGATTTAGTTTCCTTTTAACATTAGTAATTGTTACAGATTTCTAGTGGTAAGTGATATTTCTAGGTTTGATATTGGCACATACCCTAATTTAGTGAGAGTGTACCCTGGTAAAAATTTAATGGGATAAAAAGTGACATGTTTTATTTAAAGTGAACTTATTTTATTAAACTATATTCTTTTATTTCAAGATTCTTATTTTTTTCTGTCTATCTGTGTTGGTATTGCATATTGAGAGAGCACAGCCACCTGCATACACTTATATACACTGTCTTCCAGGCTGTGATAACAACAACACTGTGCTCAGTTTTAATCAATAAACTCATTTGAACAATTGGAGACTAATATATAATAAATGCTTATTCACCAAATAACTTTGTGTCTCTTTAAAGACCCATCTCTAGATCTAAACTGAATTTGTTAGCTTTCTGAGAATATGGTAATTACTGTCTAGGAATATAGACTGCAAATTTGGGCACTTATAAAGTTACGTGTTATATTTCCATATTTTTGTTTGGTGAATTACTGATGGGATCCCTACTGAAATTATATACGAGAGCAATATATTCTACCCTTCTGTAATTTTTAGTTCGAGACAGAGTTCGGACAAAGATGGAGAGGGATATACTGGTGGAAGTAAATCATCCATTTATTGTCAAATTGCACTATGGTATGTAATCTTTTTTTAAAAAAATTATGGAATTAGAGAACTAAGATTTCATTTCAGACAGTAATATAACAGGAGATAAATACTTCAAACAGGAAATGAATATGGAATGATTTAATACATTCAACTATGTAAAATGTGTTTATCTGAAATAAGAATTAATATCTAGCTTTTAGTTGTATTTCCTGTATTTGTTGGTTAACTTGTCTAAGGTAACAAGATAGTGTCTTCTGATTACTTGTCTAGTAGTATTTCTGTACTAGGGTATACCTCCAGGGATCTTAGGCTATAAACTACTGTGATAATTTCTTCAAAACATTTTTGTGTTTGGAAGGGCTCCTCTTACATGTTCATAATGAGCATATTAATCTTACTTCCTCATTCTGTTGAAGAGGACCATATGGTATATTAGTCTATTTGAGTTATTTTTTCTTATGTTTGGCAGGAGAGGAATACCAGTGAGAAGCAATAGGTACAATGGAAAGAACATGAATTTGGAGTCAGACAGTTCTGAGGTTTCTTTTTTTTTAATTGCTATATAGTTGACTTACAGTATTATATAAGTTTCAGGTGTACAATATAGTGATTCACAATTTTAAGGTTATATCACATTTATATTTACTATAAAATATTGGCTATAATCCTTGTGTTGTACTATATATCCTTGTAGCTTATTTATTTTATACATAGTAGTTTGTACCTCTTAATCCCCTACCCCTATCTTGCCCCTTCCCCCTCCCTCTCCCCATTGGTAACCACTAGTTTGTTCTCTATATCTATGAGTCTGTTTCTTTTTTGTTATATTCACTAGTTTGTTTTATTTTTTAGATTCCATATAGAAGTGATATCATACAATATTTGTCTTTGATTTTCACTAAGCATAATATTCTCTATGTCCATCCATGTTGTTGAAAATGGCAATATTTCATTCTTTTTTATGGCTGAGTAATATTCTTCTGTGTGTGTGTGTGTGTGTGTGTGTGTGTGTGTGTGTGTACACCACATCTTTTTTATCCATTCACCTGTTGATAGACACTTAGGTTGCTTCCTTATCTTGGCTATTGTAAAAAATGCTGCTGTGAACATTGGGGTGCATATATTTTTTGTGGTAATATTTTCATTTTCTTCAGATATATACCCAGGAGTGGAATCGCTGGATCGTATGATAGTTATATTTTTATTTTTTTGATGAACCTCCATACTGTTTTCCACAGTGGCTGCACCAACTTACATTCCTTCTGACAGTGTATGAGAGTTCCCTTTTCTCTACATCTTCTCCAACATTTGTTATTTGTAGACTTTTTGATGATAGCCATTCTGACAGGTGTGAGGTGATACGTCATCTTTGTTTTGATATGGGGTATTGATACTCTGATGATTAGTGATGTTGAGCATCTTTTCATGTGCCAGTTGGCTATCTGTATATCTTCTTTGGAAAAATGTCTATTCAGGTGTTCTGCCCACTTTTTAATTGGGTTGTTTGTTTTTCTGATGATGAGATATATGAGCTATTTATATATTTTGGATATTAATTCCTTATTGGTCATATCATTTGCAAATATTTTCTCCCATTCAGTAGGTTTGTTCATTTCATTGATGGTTTCCTTTGCTGTGAAAAAGCTTTTAATTTTAATTAGGTCCCATTTGCTTATTTTTGCTTTTGTTTCCATTGCCTGAGGAGACAGATCCAAAAAACACATTGCTACGATTTATGTCAGCGTATTCTGCCTGTGTTCTCTTCTAGGAGTTTTATGGTTTAGGTCTTTAATACATTTTGAGTTTATTTTTTTATGTGGTGTTAGAGAATGTTCTAATTTCATTCTTTTACATGCACCTGTCCAGTTTTCCCAGCACCACTTATTGAAGAGACTGTCTTTTCTCCATTGTATATTCTTGCCTCCTTTGTCGTAGATTAATTGACCATAAGTGCATGGGTTTATTTCTGTGCTCTCTATTCTGTTCCATTGATCTATATGGCTCTTTTTGTGTCAGTACCATACTGTTTTGATTTTTGTAGATTTTAGCATGGTCTAAAAGTCAGGGAGTGTGATGCCTCTAGCTTTGTTCTTCTTTTCCATTATTGTTTTGGCTATTTGGGGTCTTTTGTGTTTCCATACAAATTCTAAAATTATTTGTGCTATTTCTGTGAAAAATGCCATTGGTATTTTGATAGTGATTGCATTGAATCTGTAGATTGCTTTGGGTCACCAATATTAATTCTTCCAATCCATGCAGTTCTGAGTTTTAATCATGGCTCCATTGCTAGTTTAATGTATGCATGAGATTGTGACATTTGGCTTCCCTGGAGAATTCAAAGGCATATACATTATTAAATCACTGATCCAATCTACTATGTCACTCTCAATTTTTGAAATTTAAAAATACAGCAGCTATTGATTTTATTCTTAGGTAATTTTGACAAATAATGCATTATAGTATGTACCCAACTCTCTCTGTAAAAATCCTTCTAGAATTTTCCACCCATTATTGTTTTATTCCCCATTACCCTAATGGAATGAGAGTAGTAGTAGTATCTAAAGATCTCCTTCCTTGAACCTCTAGGATATCATTAGATTAATCACTAAACACCAGTTGTGTTCAAAACATTCTATTCAATTCAGTGGGTTCTAGAGGTGAAATAATCTCTGATCTCAAGAAATTTATAATCTATAGGGAACACAGAAATGTAAGACCAATTAATTGTATAAATCAACATGGATTAAGTACCATAAGAGAGACATAAATAAAGTGCAATGAGATCTCAAAAGTAGTAACAAGTAATTCTGATGGGGGAGAGGTTAAGGATGCTATAGGGAAATGTGAAAAGAGGGAAATCCTTAATAGAAGAAAGCTAAATAGAGGGGGTGACATTTTTGTTGAGCTTGACAGAATTAGTAGATTTTCAGTAGGTGGGGAAGTAGAGTTCAGGCAATTGCAGTAGAACATGGTGCTCCATAAATCAGGAAAACGATGGTGGTACAAGTTTCTGTATAAAGCTACATCCAAGGTTGATTATGTTCTGGGAAGGGGTTTATAGCTTTTTCAACACTAGTTTTAATTTTGAGATAATGTTATCCAATCATGGACCATGTGAGTAAATGCTTAATTGCTTTATAGTGTTCAATAATAAAATTCTAAACATATATATTAATTAAAAACTATGCTAAGCTTTGTAAGCCTTAAAAATTATTATTACTACATTCTAATTTCTAATTAGCCTTTCAGACTGAAGGGAAGCTGTATTTAATACTGGATTTTCTCAGGGGAGGAGATGTCTTCACAAGATTATCCAAAGAGGTGAGTATTTGTAAATTTTTGCTATATTTTATTGAAACAAAACTAAGAATAATTGTTTTTGTTCTTTTGCTAATTACTTTTTTTCCTACGGAAATTTTAAATAATTATTCTTTTTTTGTTACATAGTATTTAGTGAATGTGCCAGTTAATGGCATTTTCTGTCTGCCTGTCATTTAGGTCATCTCAATGAGTTACTCATTTTTCTCTTAGGCACAAGATCAGTATAAATAACTGGATGAAGCAGATAGGGGCTACCAAGGACTTTGGCTACTCAAGCTACCAAAATGCCTCTGGGAGTAGTGTTTAATTTATTCATGTTTAAAACAGCTTTATGGAGGTACAGTTGACGTACACTAAACTGCACATATTAAAGTACATGCTTTGATAGATTTTGACATTTGTATAAACTTGTGAAACCATCAGCACAATCAAAATAATTAGTTTATTCATCATCCCCAACAGTTTTCTTATGCCCTTTTTTTTTTTAAATGTAGTAGCTTAAGACACAACAATTTATTATTTCTAATGAGTCTACAGGTCAGCTGAGTGGTTTTTTTTTTTTTAGAAAGCTATGGGTGGAATCTGGCGATTTTAATTTATTTTTATTTATTTATTTTTGGCTGTGTTGGGTCTTCGTTTCTGTGCAAGGGCTTTCTCTAGTTGCGGCGAGCGGGGGCCACTCTTCATCGCGGTGCGCGGGCCTCTCACTATCGTGGCCTCTCTTGTTGCAGAGCACAGGCTCCAGACGCGCAGGCTCAGTAGTTTTGGCTCACGGGCCCAGCTGCTCCGCGGCACGCGGGATCCTCCCAGACCAGGGCTCGAACCCGTGTCCCCTGCATTAGCAGGCAGATTCTCAACCACTGCGCCACCAGGGAAGCCCCCTTATGCCCTTTTTTAATGCTTCCCTCCTGCCCGACCCCTACTGAATCTGCTTTCTGTCACTGTTTGGTTTGTATGTTCTAGGACTTTATATAAATGGAATCATATAGTATGTATTCTTTTTTTGGTCTGGCTTTTAAACTCAGCATAATTATTTTGAGATCCATCCAAGTTGTTGCATGTATCAGTAGTTCATTTTTATTGCTGAGTGGTATTCCACTGTATGGATACACAATGATTTGTCTGTTCATTCACTTGTTGATGGATATGTGTGTTTTTTGCAATTTTTGGATATTACTAATAAAGCTGCTACAAACATTCATGTACAAGTGATTGTATGGACATGTGTTTGTTCTTCATGGTTAAATACCTAAGAATATAATGACTGGGTTATATAGTCTGTCTATATTTTAACATTTTAGAGACACTGTCAAACTGTTTTCCAAAGAAAACTGTTATATAATTTGTTATATAATTTTTTACATTCCCACCAGCAGTATATGAGAGTTTCAGTTGCTCCATATCCTTACCAACATTTGGTATGGTCAGTCTTGTTTTAATTTTGAACATCTGGTAAGTGTGTAGTGATACCATATTGTGGTTTTGAATTGCATTACCCTAATGACTAATGATGTTAAGCATCTCTTCATGTGCTTATTTGACATATATCTATCTTTTTTGATAAAATGTCTGTTTAAATCTTTGGCCCATTTTTTATTGGGTAATTTTCTTACTGAATTTTGAGTCTTTATATATTTTGGATGGTAAGTCCTTTATCATGTATGTTTGAAAGTATTTTCTTCTGGTCTATGACTTGTCTTTTCATACTCTTTACAGTGTCTTTCAAAAAGCAGAAGTTCTTAATCTTGATGAAGTCTGATTTATAATTTTTTTTCCTTTTATGAATTGTGTTTTTTGGTGTCCTGTTTAAGGAATATTTGCCTAATCCTAGGTCACAAAGATTTTCTCTTATGTTTTCTAGAAGTTTTGTAGTTTTTGGTTTTACATTTATGTTTATAATCAATTTTGAGTTCATTTTCATATATGGTGATAAATATGTGTTGAAGTCCTTTTTTTCGTATATAGATATCTCATTGTTTTAGCATCATCATTGGAGAAGACTGTGCTTTCTCCACTCAATTACCTTGCATTTTTTTTTTTACCTTGCATTTTTTGTTGAAAATCGATTGACCGTATATGTGAAGATCTATTTGTAGACACTGTTCTGTTCTGTTGATCTGTTTGTCTGTCTTTATGCCAATACAACACTTTCTTGATTACTGTACTTTTATAATATGTCTTAAAGTCAGATAGTGCAAATCCTTGAGCTTTGCTCTTCTTTTTCAAAGTTGTTTTGCCTCTTCTAGGTCCTTTGCATTTCCATATCAATTTAAAAATCAGCTTTTCACTTTCTACAGAAAAGCCTGCTGGGATTTTGATTGGGATTGTATTGAATCTGTAGTTCAATTTGCAGATAATTGACATTTTCACAATATTGAGTCTTCCAATCCATGAACATAGTATCTCTCTCCATTTATTTAAGTCTTCTGTAATTTCTCTCTGCAAGGTCTTGTCATTTTCAGTGTACAGGTCTTGCATGTCTTTTGTCAGATTTATCTCTAAGTATTTTCTTTTTAAAAAAATGCCATTGTAACTGGAATTACTTTCTTAATTTTATTTTCAAATTGGATGGAAATATGATTACTATTTTTGTATATTGGACTTTGTATCCCACAGTATAACTAAACTTACTGATTTTATCTAGCAGCTTTTTGGTAGACTACAAATAGAACTTTCTGTTGGTAATCTGCACATAAGGAGTTTTACTTCTTCTTTTCCATTATGGACATCATTTATTTGTCTTTGTTACACTGGCTTGATCCTCCAGATCAGTGTTGAAAAGTATTGGTAAGAGCAGACATTCTTGCCTTATTTCTGATTTTAGGGGGGAAAGCATATTTTCACCATAAATTACAAAGTTAAGTATAGGTCTTTTTTGCATGTTCTTTATCAGGTTGAGAAAGTTCCCTTCTATTACTAGTTTGTTGAGTTTGTATCAGGAATGTATGTTAGATTTTGTCAAACTTTGTTTTTTTGCAGTTATTGAGATGATGATCATGTTTTTTTCTTCTTTAATCTTTTAATATGGTGAATTACATTGATTGATTGTCAAATGTTGAAGCAGCCTTGCATCTGTGGATGAACCCCATGTAGTCATGATGTATTATCATTTTTGCATATTATTGGACGTTATTTACTAAAAGTTTGTTAAGAATTTTTGCATCTATTTTCATGAGAGATATTTGACTGTAGTTTTCTTTATTGTTTATATCTAATTTTGGTGTCTGAGCAATTCTGGTTTCATAGAATGAGTTGGGTAGAATTTTCTCCTCTTCAATTTTCTGGAAAAGTTCAATGTTAAATTGTCATTAAATGATTGGTAGTATTCACTAGTGAAGCCATATGGGCCTGAAGTGTTTTTTTAATGGTACAGTGTTTAACTATAAATTCAATTTATTTAATATACTTGGGACTATTCAGTTCATCTTTCTTTTTGAATGAGCTTTAGTATCTTGTGCCTTTTAAGGAATTTGTCCATTTCATCAAAGTTATCAAATTCATTGACATAAAGATTTCATAATATCCCCTTGTTACGACTTTTATAGGTGTAGAATCGTTAATGATGTTGATATCATCATTCCTGATGTTGGTATTTTGGGTCTTCTTTTTTCATCTCACTTAGCCTTGCTAGAGGTTTATCAATTTTATTCTTCTTAGAGAACCAACCAGCTTTTGGTTTCACTGATTTTCTCTATTGTATTTCTGTTTTCTGTTTCATTGTTTTCCACTTTAATCTTTATGACTTCATTTTTCTCTGCTTAATTATGTGTTTCACTGTCTTTTCTGTTTTTTAAGATGGAAGCAGAAGTTATTGATTTGATACCTTTTCTTCTTTTCTAATATAAGCATATAGTGTTACAAGTTTCCCTCTAAATACTGCTTTAGCATCATCTCACAAATTTTGATATGTGATGTTTTTATTTTCTTTTAGTTCACCATGTTTTCTAATTTCCTTTTATTTCTTCTTTGTCTCATGGGTTATTTAGAAGTATGCTAATTAATTTTAAAATATTTAGGCAGTTTCCAGATAAATTTCTATTATTGATTTCTAATTTAATTTTATTGTAGTCATAAAGCACACTTTGTATGACTTGAATTCTCTTAAATTCACTTAAATTATTTTATGCTTCAGAATATGGTATATCTTGGTAAATGTTCCATGTGTACTTTAGAAGAATGTGTATTCTGCTTTTGGGTAGTAGAAGGTTCTGTAAATGTCGATTAGATTAAGTTGGTTGATAGTGGTATTAAGTCTACTATATTCTTCCTAATTTTTTCTCTACATGTTCTAACATTTTTTGAGAGACAGAGATTGAAACCTTTTACTATAATTATGGATTTATCTATTTCTTCTTGAATTTCTGTCAGATTTTGCTTCATGTATTTCAAAGTTCTGTTATTAAGTGCATAAACCTTTAGGGTTATCATTCCCTCTTGGTGAATTGACCCTTTATCATTATGAGATGACTTATTTTATCCCTGCTAATGGTCTATTCGTGGGGTTTTTTTTGTCCCTTCTGTTCTTTGTTCTTTTATTCCTCTTTTGCTGCCTTATTTTTAATTAATTATTTTTCATGATTTTATATTTATACCTTTGGTTGGTTTTTTATCAAAATAACATTTTGTTGTTGTGTTATTTTAGTAGTTGCTTTAGGGTTTGTAGTATAAATTTTTAATTCAGGAGTCAGGAATCTATAGTCTCAAGCCAAATATGGCCTGTTGATTTTTTTTGTAAATAAAGTTTTATTGGAACACAACCACACCCATTTGTTTAAGTATTGTCTATGGTTGCTTTTGTGCTTCAGTGGCAGCATAATTGTATGGCCATTTTTTATTGGATGGCAGGTGTTATGAATTTAATTTTCTTGTACTCTAGATACTTGTGTTTTCTTATAAGTAGTATTTAGCTTTGTTCTGGGATGCAGTTAACCTGTTGAGTCTTGCTTTTAACCTTTGTTATGTGGTACCAAAGCAGAATTTAGGATTAATTTTTCCCAATACTGAAACATGACCCTTCTTAGTACTCTAACCAGCCTATCAATTACGAGATTTTTCACTCTCACTGTTTGGTGCAGGACTTATCCTGGTCCTTTGTGAGCTCTGTGAATTCTTTTTTAAAAATCTTTTAAGGTTGTTCTTTTCCTGGGTTCAAGTAGTTTCCTTAGATCCATGATTGGGAATTCTTCATTGGATGGCAGACATCCTGAAATTCACATTGTTAGGTGATGGATATTTTTGTATTCCTATAAATATTATTGAACTTTGTTCTGGAATTTGTGTGGAACTAGTTTATTTCAGTTTGTTAAACTGGACCAAAGCAGTGTCTAATCGGGATGATTTTACACCACTGTGAAGCATCTATTACTCTGTCCAATGCCCTGTGAATTATGAGGTTTTCTGCTCTGTGTGGAGGTAACAGGAACTATTCCTGTCCCTGTGTGAGTTCCATGGATTAGTCCCTCTAATACTTCCATTGGTTATTTTTCTGGCTCAGGTTTCCTCACTCACATGTGCTGAGCATTTCTCTGCTGAATACTTGAGAGAGACCATCTACATAACTCTACAGTTTTCTCTCTGTAATTCTCCCTTCTGTACTCTATCTTGTGAATTCTGTCCTTCTTGTCTCCCCACTCTCTCAGCTCCATCTCATCAACTCAGGAGCCTTCCAGGCTCTGGCCTGACTTTGCCCTCCCTGCATTGCTGCTTAAGAACTCTTTCCAGGTAGTGAGCTAGGACAGTTGTAGGGTTGTTTCCATCTCTCAATATTCACTGTCCTTTGTTGCCTGATGTCCAGTGTCTTGAATAGTGTCATTTCATATATTTTGTCCTGTGTTTTAGTTGTTTCAGATGGGAGATTAAATCCTGTCTTTGTCTACCTCATTTTGTCTTGAAGTGGTAGTCTGGGAGTAGAATTTTAATTGGGTGATAGTGGTTCAACATCTCACTTCCAGAATTAAAATATGGGAAAGCTACTCTTGATTCTCAGAGCTCTAGAACTTGCTGTGAGAAAGGAACAGTGTGATTCTGGGATGCTAGCTAGTGCTTAAGTGGCTAAGACCTCTGGTTTATATCTGTCTACCTCCAGTATAGAACATTCCATGCATGAACATAGACTGTGACCTTGGTATATTGTTTACTCTAGAACAGAGTTCAGTATGTGATAGGGTCTGTCTAGGACCCCCTTCCCAGAGGGTCTTTAAAGGACCCTATTAAAAGCTGGTTCCAAGACACAGAGGGACAATAGTATAACAAGTATTCATGATTTCTTGTGTTAGATTGTAGAAGTGTGAAGAATATGTTTGAGAAATTCTTACTTGTAGTCATTTCTAATTTTCTTTTAAACTCTTCAGACCTCCATTCTTGATGTGGGACTATCTAAACCCATACTAGCACAGAGATGCAGTCAGTAAGTTTTGATTCCTAAGTCTGGAATATTAGGTAAGAACAAGCATTTTAAACGCATTTCCCAAAAGACAATAAATTAGTATATTCATTGAATAGGCTGCTAAGAAATGATTTAATAGTTACTTCTATAGACAGCTTATTAATAAGTTTTTATTGGTTATACTTCATGTGTATGTACAAAAAACTGCTATATCATCAAAAATGAGAACTTACTCTTTATGCCTTAGAAAAAGACTTTTAAAAATACATTTTTGTATTTGTTAAAGAAATTTATAATGTATGTCATATATATTTTAAAGGGAACGGCACCTCCCCATATTTCTCTCCTCACAAACACACACACACACACACACACCTCTTAGATCATACCATATTTTGCTAATGTCAAGAAAATACAATGAGATGAATGGCTGAGAATTATAAAGCTGCCAGTTCTTCCAGAATTAATTTGTAGACTTAACAAAATTTCAAACAAAATCCCAATAGGAATTCTTGTTTGAAATTGACAGATGATTTTATCAGCGTGCTTGGAAAAGTAAACAAATGAAAAGAACTAAGACATTTTGAAAATAAAGAACACCATTTCCTTGCCCTACCTCTTGTTTAAAACTTTATAAAGCTACTGCTATAAGCAAATCATCACAGTATCAACACAAGATTAGAAACATACTGTATAGTCCAGGAATATTCTGGTATATATGACTTACCATATATTATTATAATAGAGGAAGAATCACAAGTTAATGGCAAAGAGATTGATTGTTCAGTAAACCATATATGAGAAATTGGTTAGAAATTTCAGAAAGAAAAAAGCATTTTAAATTGTTATCACTACCACATACAAAGATAAATCTTACTTACATTAAAGAGCTAAATCTGGAAAACTTCTCATCCTAAAAGAAAATGCAACTGAATGTGTAGTTGACTATTGAATGGAGGTCTCCTAAATCATTAAAGTAATGAAGTAAAATCATATAGAAATTATATATAAATTTGACTACATAAAATTAAGAATTACTGAACATCAAAAACCAGCACAAAGTGGGGAAAATATTTACAAATAACATGATGGAGGACTGACATTTTTAATATTTAAAGGGCTTGTACCAATTGAAAAAACAGTAAGTAAATAATGGAAGATAGGCAAAAACATTGCTGATAATTCACTAAAAAAATAGAAAGGCCACTAGACATGGAAAATTATATAGCCTAAGAATCAGAACAATTGATTCCATTTTTGTATATCAAATTAGAAAAGATATTTTAAAAGGGTATATTCAATGCTATCATGGATGTGGTAAGACAAATGCTTTCATAAGCTGCTGATGGGAGTGTAAGTTATTGTAACCCTTTGACAAATAATTTTGTTGTGTATGTCGAGAGTCTTGGACTATTTATTCTCCTTGACTGCCTAGTATTTGCTTTTTTATTTCTCAGAAATCCATTTTGGGGAAATAACCATAAATATCAAAAATATATATGCATATTACAGAGTTATTTATAATAGTGAAAAACTGGAAATAACCTAAATGAACATTAGGTAAATTATAGTAAATTAGTATGTTGAGATTGTACAGCTATTGAAAACTCTTTATTAATAAGTTAAAGATATAGAAGAATGCCTATAATATAATATTAAGTGGGGAAAAAGGAGGCCACTAAATAGTTTATGTAGTGTGATCTCAAATATGTTGAAACACACACCCTCATACATACGTACGTGAACGACTTGAAGAGCAGACAGAAAGACTAGCAGTCCTTACCTCAGGGTGCTGGGGTTTTAGATGAGTTTTATTTAGGGGGAGACTCAGGATAATTAGTGAATAGAAAAGCATTATTGGTAGTGAACCTGAAACTTAAAAAGTTGTAACATAACATATGACAGAAGTGGCTTCTGGGGAAGAGGTAGTTCTTAGGGACAATTATTTCTGAGTTCAAATCCTGCCTTCTTCTTACTGTGTTTTTCTAGGCAAGTTACTTTATCACTCTGAGTCTCCATGTAAGGTGGTGATAATACCTACCTCATAGGGTTGTTTAGAAGATTGTAATAACATCATGAAAAGTGGCTGGCATGTGATAGTTACTTAATAAGTTTCTTATTTGTGTCCATCATGAAGCTTTCCTCAGAGACAATTTCATGACAAGATAATATGCTTGTCATAAACTGTAAACTAGGCAATTTTCTTCTTTTATCGTTTGAAAGATTTTTGTTTAGGGTTTTCTTATGTGTTAAATTTCCATGAACGTTTTGATTAGCCTTCCTCAGAAGTGAAATAGGTAACATCTGTTTTTCTTCTTAATAAAATACCAAGTGAAAATGACGTTCTTATACTTTTACCATTATAGTATTCAAATGAATTCTCCTGAAACTTAGATAATGAACAATCGTTGTTTTTCTATAGATCATTTTAAAAAGTGGGTGGAATATCAAAATTTATCTTTCATTGCTCATTCTCAGAAATTTTACTAGTACCTGAGTCTGCATAATGTAATTCAGTGGCCATAATTCTAAGTGGGCAAGCCAGTTATAAGATTTTATGATATTTCATTAAAATTTTGAGTTTTCCTAATAATCTAGATATTTCTTTAATGAAAATAACCAATTTCTAGACAAGTTATTTGTTTTGCCAATTGGAAGCCCTTGATAAATCTTAACAATTACATCTAATGGTTGAGTTATGCCCAATTTTGTGTGTAAATTAACACTCACTTTTGAATGAATATAGACATAAACCTATAACAATAATACCTCATGGTTACACACATAGGATTTTACAATTTACAAAGATTTTTTTCCCACATAAACTAAGCTGACTCTTAAAACAACCTTGTTAAGTAGATGTAGCAGATACTATTATCCTTATTTTACAGATTTGGAAACTGAAGCCCCGAGGGCTAAGTGAAATGTCAAACATTACACTGCTAATTCTAATTCCAAGTCCAGTGCACTTTTCACTTCATCATAGCAGCTCTGTTCCTAGGCAGAAAAAGATTGAGGAATTCAGTGCCTTTAAGCTCATGTATTCTACTAGCAGAAGAGTCCTGGAGCTACCCCTTAGGTCAGAGATTGGGTTTAGAACTGTGTTTAATATGAGTTACTAATTCGACAACTTATGTTGGTATAATTGAAGCTTTAGGTTAGTAGAGCTGCTAAAAGCAAAATTCCTGAGAAGTGATGGTAGACAGTGAAAGAGAAAATAGTGGAAATAGTGGAATTACCAATGCTAAAACAAAATATCTAATATACTGCAAAGATCCTGAGAGCATCCCTATATAGTAGTGTACTAAATATAATAACCGAATTATGACACTAAGTCATTTTTAAAAAGGTAAATCCTGTGCAGTACATTCAGGGTAAAAAGATATGCAAGCTACATAATATGTTTTAGGAAGATCTACATTAAAATGGTTAATGTTGAAGAGAAGGATTTTAAAAAAAAATTTTCAGTATATTTTATTTATTTATTTATTTATTTATTTATTTTAATTTATTTATTTACTTTTATTTTTGGCTGCGTTGGGTCTTCGTTGCTGCATGCAGGCTTTCTCTAGTTGCAGCAAGCGAGGGCTACTCTTCGTTGCGGTGCGCAGGCTTCTCATTACGGTGGCTTCTCTTGTTGCAGAGCATGGGCTCTAGGCAGGTGGGCTTCAGTAGCTGCAGCACATGGGCTCAGTAGTTGTGGCTTGCGGGCTCTAGAGCTCAGGCTCAGTAGTTGTGGCGCACGGGCTTAGTTTCCCCGCGGCATGTGGAATCTTCCCGGACCAGGACTCCAACCTGTTTCCCCTGCATTGGTAGGAGGGTTCTTAACCACTGCGCCACCAGGGAAGCCTGAGAAGGATTCTTAAATAGTTTAGTTCCATCTATATACTTCTTTTATTTTCTTGTTTGCCTAGATTTGTCTGTTTACTGGCTTTTATATAAGAAAATTTAAATAAATTCAACATTGAAAAAAAAAGATCAAATGGTAAATTATTATTTTATTCTAGGTTCTGTTTACAGAGGAAGATGTGAAATTCTACCTCGCAGAACTGGCCCTTGCTTTGGATCATCTGCACCGATTAGGAATTGTATATAGAGACCTGAAGCCAGAAAAGTAAAGCTATATTCTCTTTATGTATCCCTGTTACCAGTATTTCTATAACTACTTTTTTCTCCATTAAGTCTTTTAAAGATTATATGAAAATATGCGTGAATTATACAGTTATATGAAACTTACTTTAAAAAGTAATCTTCATAAGATACCAATTGATTTTAAATTAGTCATTTCAAAGTTTTCCAGTATATCAAATAGATATTGACCTCTTTTATGATGATTTTTATGTAAATGTTTTATGTAAAAATATTTTATCCCACGTTGTTGAATGTGAATTTTGATTTACAGCATTTTGCTTGATGAAATAGGACATATCAAGTTAACAGGTATGCAAATTTTCTCATTCTACCCTAAGCCTGTTTTATATTTTTTGTTATTTTAATATATATATTTGTCTAAGCCTGTTTTTTTCCCTCTTTCTTGTTTTAATTTGCATTTTGTTTATTTCTTTGGTGAACTAAAATTCATTTAAAGGGTGAATAAGATAACTCTCAATATGCTCTAATTGTAATACCAAAAAATTATACAGTAGAGTCACTGTCCTCATTAAGAAATGACATTTGGTTTTCTAGGTAAAATCACATCATTTTTGTTTCAGTCTAGGCTGAAAGATTTATCATAAGTAGTTATCACATTTGAAATATAGTGAATTATAAACTTCTGAACCAAGTGTTTCATAAGAGGTTCATTTTATTCTTTCTTTTGTAAAAACACATTTTATTTTACTTTATTTTGAATGTTGAGTGTTTACTGTATGTGAAACACTGCTAATTTTCACAGGACTCTTAGGCATAAAGTATCCTTATTATACCATTAAAAAAACCCCTTTAATTTTCAAATAATTATAGACTCACAATAAGTTGCAAAAATAGTACCAAGAGGTCCTGTGTACCGTCACCCAGCTTCCCCCAATGGTGACATTTTACAAAATTACAGTGCATTATCAAACCCAGGAAATTGATAGGTACAGTTACAACTAACTTGACTATATACTTTACTTGGATTTCACCAGTTTTTGCATGTATTCATTTTTTTGTTTGTCTTTGTGTATATTTCCATGACATTTTATTCACACATGTAGAGTCAAATACCATCACCACAATCAATAAGCCAAACTGATCTGCAACCACAAAAGAACTCTCCTGTGATGCCCATTTATAGTCATACCCTTCCCACCTTCCCTAAATCCTGGAAGCCACTTATCTGTTCTATATCTCTAAGTTTGTTATTTTAAGTTTGTTATTTTGTTTCTATTTTAAATAGAACTGCACAGTAGTCACACACCTGGACAGTTATCCTAGAGAAATAAATACTTACATGCACACAAAAAACCTAAACATGAATTTTCACAGCAGCTCTGTTTGTAATAGCCCAAGGCTGGAAATGTCCCAAATGTCCTTCAGAGAGTGAATGGATAAACAAACTGTGATACATCTATGCAATGGAATACTACCCAGCAATAAAAAGGAAATAACTCTTGATATATGTAGCAACTTGGATGGACTCAAGGGCATTGTGCTGAGTGAGCCAATCTCAAAAGGTTACTTATGTTTTAAATAGATAGTAAATTCTGTATTTAATTATCAGAATGTTAAAACAGAGATAAAATGAAGATGTGGTCTTTACAGAGAATTTTGGACCAGTACACTTTAAAGGTAAGTTGCTTTAAATTCCTAAGTATACTACTTCAATGTAAAAATAAAGTATGAAGTTGTTAACTTGAAAGCTCAAGTAAATGTGACAAAGTTCAAGTAAAGCTTAGTAAATCTTTTTTTGATTCATAGCCTGATTCTCTTTCTAATATATGAAAGAAGCAAAGCAGATTTAAAGAGATTCAAAGAGGACAAGGAAGAGAAATATGAAGAGAGAACAGTAGAGTTTTGAAATTTTATATAATACATAATTTTTATTTTACAACAATCAATCTTTAGTTGCAAAGCTAATTAGAATTTAATTATTTTCATTTTTCTTAATAAGTTATGCCTGTTTTGTCATGGGTGAAGAAGGAAGGTGGGGAAAGAGTAGAATAAATTCTACCTATATCTCTCTTCTACATTAAGGTTAATTGAGTGAATAATGATGCCAATTTGTTTTATAATTAGTCTTATAATATGAATTCTGCTTTTACACCTTTTGGACTTAAACTGGCCGAGGAGTAAAGAGTAGTTAGAATCAATGTTAATTTATAAGCAAGGGACACAAGGCATGTGACAGGAAGAAACTGTGATTTATATATATTTTTAACAATTTAATCTATTTTCCTTTAAAGTGACACCAATATTTCTTTAAAGAAAGTACATAATGATAAATATTAGATAATTTACAGTTTCATGACTATAACAGAATTCAGTCTTGTAATGAATAATAAATTTATGGATTTAACCTCACAACATTCCAGTAAGGTTGGTTAAAGTGTGACCATTCATAGCAAGTGTTTTAAGACATTTCATTTTTTTTCATTCTTTCCTTTAATTTCTTTTTCTTCTTATTCTTCCTTTCTTTTTCTTTCTTTTCTTTTTCTTCCTTTCTTGCTTTCTTACCTGCTGTGCCTTTTTCCTCCTTCCTTCCCTTCCTTTTTTCCCTCCTTCTCTTCCTATCTCCTTCCTTCCATTTTGAATACTATCATCGAGTACTATTTGCTCGATGAACTATGGTTATTCATTTGGTTTATTTGGTGAACTATGTTATTCATTTCTATCACAGCCTGTGGAATTTGTAGAGGAAGCACAGGTCATGTTGGCATCTTCTTAGAAGCAGACACAAAGGTTCCACAGCTGTCTCTTCCTGAGTTCAGTTTTCCTTGTTCAGGTTTGCATGCTTTGGCCAGTCTGGTAAATGTGCTGAGTCACGTGTAGTACTTTCAGTGAGCCCTTCGCGTTCTCATTTTAGGCAAAGGATCTAATTTCTCTGAGACATCAACTCGATTAACAACACAGTCCTGTAAATGAAAAGGCAGGAGGGGCCAGAACTGGGAATCTAGTGTGAGGAGAGGGTGCTATGGATGTGGAGGGTCAGGGCATGTGGACAGGGATGGGTGTAAGCGTATCACAAACCTGGATGGGAAAGGGAATCTGGAGTCTCCAGAATCACTTCTGAGAGACATAATTCAGAAGTAGTTTTTATAAAGAGAGGGAAGATAAAATATACAGTGTCAGAAATTAAATCACACAGTACTTGAGCTGAATATTTAACAAAAAATATATACATAAGAAAATAGTTTTAAGTAATTTTTATGGCTATCTGAAAATTAGTCTCTGAAATTACTTTTACATATAGTAGGTACTCATAAAAGTGTTGTGTTTTGGACATGCTTTTAAAATTTAAAGTCTCTAAAAGAGTCATTTAAGGAAACAAAGGTATATCTCACCCCCCCTCCCCCACCAAAAACCCTTTATATAGCTGATTTCTACATTTTCTTTTCAAATTAGTGGTTTGGAAAAACCACTGATTAACATATGTCTTATTTAATCTTGTAGCTAACTCTTATTATTGTAAAAATTTTTGTCAGTTGATTGCTGAGCAAATTCTAGTGTTAAATGTCAGTTCTGTCAGAAATAGTACAGCAAAGGACCTTTATGGAGTGGTGTAAATCTCTGAAAGGTAACAGAGGATAAGAAAATTACCTTCCCTTCTTCCTTCTCTGTGGAATGGCCAAAGAAGCCAGTGTTCTTCTCTACAAGGTATGTTGTTATATTCAGCTGAACTGACCTCAGAGACTAGGTTTCATTAAATTTAATTTTGAAATGGAATTGCAGAGTTTAAAAGCCTTAAAATGTGGAGAAAGAGCATAGTACATTGAAAAGATTTTTTTTAAATTATGCTGAAAATCGTAATGCATTCAGTTATTATACAAGAATAAGTAACTTTTAAAGGAAAATACGGAGTGTGGTTAGAAAATCAGTTTCAAGGGGCCCTAAAATTAAGTATTAATATTGTATTTTATTTTAAAAGAGAAATATAGGGCTTATAAATTTTTCATTTATAGAATTAAGGTATAATTTACATAGAGTAAAACTCATTGTTCAGATTCTCGTGATAATGGAACTAATTTGTATCTTGACTGCATCATTGCCATTATTGTGGTTGTGATGTTGTAATATAGCTTTGTAAGATATTACCATGGGGGAGACTGGCTAAAGGGTAAACGGGATCTCTGTAGTATTTCACATAATTGCGTGTAAGTCTACAGTTGCCTCAAAATACAAAAGTTTATTTTTTTAAGTTACTTTTTTGTGTATAGTTCTGCGAACTTTGACAAATGCATACAGTCAGCATCAAGATATAAAACAGTTCCCTCACCCCCCAGAATTTCCCCATTATAAGTCAGTTCTCCCTTTACCCCTTGACAACCACCAATCTGCTTTCTGGCCCTATGGTTTTGCCTTTTCCACAAAATAATATAAATAGGAAGACAGTATATAGTGTTTTGAATCTGGCTTTATTTATTTAGTATAGTGCATTTGAGATTCATCTATATTGTTGTGTGTATCAGTAATTTCTTTTTTTAATTGCTGAGTAGTATTCCATTTTATGATGGTACCATGGTTTGTTTATCCAGTCCCCAATTAAGGGGCATTTGGGTTGTTTCCTGTTTTTGACAGTAACAAATAAAGCCACTAGAAATATTTTTGTACAGGTTTTATGTGAACATAAATTTTTATTTCACATCAGTAAATACCAAAGTGGTGGGATTGTTTGATCATATGGGAAGTGTGTGTTTAACTTAATGAGAAACCTCCAAACTGTTTTCCAAAGTGCTTGTACCATTTTGCATACCCATCAGCGATGTATGAGAGTTCCAGTTGCTCTGCATCCGTGCCATTACTTGGTATTGTTAGTATTTTTTTATTTTAGCTCTAGTAAAAGGCATAGAGTAGTATCTCATTGTGATTTTATTTTGCATTTCCCTAACAAATTATGACATTGAGCATCTTTTCATGTATTTCTTTGGAGAAGTGTCTGTTCAGGTTTTTTGTCCATTAAAAAAATTGGATTGTTTGTTTTCTTATTACTGAATTTGAGTTTTTAAAAATATACTCTGAATACAAGTCCTTTATCTGATATGTGATTTTCAAACATTTTCTCCCAGTCTGTAGCTTCTTTTTAATTTTCTGAACAGTATATTTTGAAGAGCACTTTTTGACTTTGATAAATTCCAGTTATCAACTTTTTTCTTTTTCTTTTTTTAAATGAGTTGGGAAGTGCTCCCTCCTCCTCTGTTTTCTTTTTTTTTTTAATATTTATTTATTTATTTATTTATTTATGGCTGTGTTGGGTCTTCGTTTCTGTGCGAGGGCTTTCTCTAGTTGTGGCAAGTGGGGGCCACTCTTCATCGCGGTGCGCGGACCTCTCACTATCGCGGCCTCTCTTGTTGTGAAGCGCAAGCTCCAGACGCGCAGGCTCAGTAATTGTGGCTCACGGGCCTAGTTGCTCCGCGGCATGTGGGATCTTCCCAGACCAGGGCTCAAACCCGTGTCCCCTGCATTGGCAGGCAGATTCTCAACCACTGTACCAGCAGGGAAGCCCCAACTTTTTTCTTTTATGGATTATACTTTTTTAAAAAAATATTTATTTTATTTATTTATTTTTGGCTGCATTGGGTCTTTGTTGCTGCACGTGGGCTTTCTCTAGTTGTGGCAAGCGGGGGCTACTCTTCGTTGCGGTGTGTGGGCTTCCATTGCAATGGCTTCTCTTGTTGCAGAGCATGGGCTCTAGGTGCACGGGCTTCAGTAGTTGTAGCATGCAGGCTTCAGTAGTTGTGGCTCACGGGCTCTAGAGCACAGGCTCGGTAGTTGTGGCACACAGGCTTAGTTGCTCCGCGGCATGTGGGATCTTACCAGACCAGGGCTCGAACCCATGTCCCCTGCATTGGCAGGCGGATTCTTAACCACTGCACCACCAGGGAAGCCCTGGATTATACTTTTGATGTTGTATCTAAGAAATTTTGAATTAATGTTTATGAGGTATGGTATGAGGACGGATTTTTGTATATCAATATTCTATTATTCTGGCACCATTTGTTGGAAAGACTGACCTTTTCTCCATGGAATTGCTTTTACATCTTTGTCAGAAATCAGTTGGCTGTATATAGCCAGTTCTGTTATAATGCAACACATATGATCTTAAAAATCACTGTACTATGCATAATTGCATAGTAAAAAATATGACTTACGGAGAAAATGGAGTTAGGGGTTTAACACTAAAATATATAACCAGTGACACATTAAAGAAAGATAAGAAGCTGTTAAAAATGATGGCATTGTTTTATATTTTCTAACTGATTAAGAATAGATAAATACTACAATAAATATGATACCTTACCTTGAAAAAATCCTGAAATTTGCTTGTATAATCGGCATCAGAAAGTTTGCAGTTTGTAAGTTATTGTGAAGTAGTGGGAGGTAAATTATCTGGAATTGGGAGTTCTAATACTACAGGTGAACAGAAGTGGCTTATAACACACATGATGTGCTGAAATAGCTGGTAGATATCTGAGGTGTGTGCATGTATGTATTTCTGCTTGGCTCAGTTCAACTAGGTGCAGTTTTCTAGTGTTTCACCTATTATTTCTTGCGGGCAAAATTGCACATAAACCAAGCTGAAATTTGAAATTCATGTTATATTCGCCAAGCAAACTCTAGTGTTAAATGTCAGTTTTGTCAGAAATAGTACAGCAAAGGACATTTGTGAAGTGGTATAAATCTCTGAAAGGTAACAGTAAGGTATCAATCGCATTGGAACAAATTTGCAGTTTTAAAACAAGCATAGCAGAGCCGACTGTATATGTCAGTCTATTCTTGGACGCTGTTTTGTTGCATTCATATATGTATGTGTGTGTGTAGCCTTTCTCCAGTACAACACTGTCTTGATTACTATAGCTTTATAGTAAGTATTGAAGTCAGGTAGTGTGAGTCCTTGAATTTTCCTTTTTTATTCAAAATTGTTTTGGCTATTCTATTTCCTTTGTCTTTTTATATAAATTTTAAATTCAGCTTGTTGATTTTTACAGAAGAAATCTTGCTGGGATTTTTATTAATGTTTCATTGACTCTGTAGATCAGTTTTGGGAGAATTGACATCTTTAACAACATTGAATCTTCCAAATCATGACCAGTATCTCTCTCCATTTACTTAGATCTACTCTGATTCCTTTCATTGATGTTTATAGTTTTCAGCATGCAAGTCTTGTATATACATACTTTGTATATTTATACCTGTGGATTTCATGAGGGTTTTTTGGTGGTGTTATAAATAGTACTTTTAAAATTTCACCTTTCAATTTTTTATTGCTAGTATATAGAAATAAGATTGATTTTTATATATCAGTACCTTTAGCTCTTTGAAGACCATAAACGAAATGGAAGTTCACCAAAGCCAAAGCAAAATTTGCCTTTCTAATATTTTAAAAAGTGCAAATTACTATCTTTTTTTGTCTTAGTCTGTTTTAAAAATTAGGTCACTATGACAGTGTTGATTTAATTGTTGTCCTTTCAAAATTGTTGAATCATATTCCTGTATAGACATGAAAACATGTATTTTGAGGATGAGGTTTAACTGAGCAATTTTAAATGCTCCAAAAGAGTATTATAAAATACAGGTTGCTTTCTATTACTGGTCTCTTAATGGTAAGGAGCTTTCTTAATGGTAATCGTAGGCCATCATGAGTAGGTTTAATTCATAGTTTAGTTTCTTTTGGTATTTTCTATTTTCTGAAGATCTTCAGATATGTTTTTGTGTAATATTGTTATTATAGATTTTGGACTCAGCAAGGAATCAGTAGATCAGGAGAAGAAGGCCTACTCATTTTGTGGTACAGTGGAGTATATGGCTCCTGAAGTAGTAAATAGAAGAGGTCATTCCCAGAGTGCTGATTGGTGGTCATATGGTGTACTTATGGTAAGTAGTTTTTTTTTAAATTATGCCAATATACAATTAGTATTGTTTCGAATTTTAATCTGAGTGTTGGAATGTGTTAGGTGAGAATAGGGTTCTCAAGTTCATGACTGTTAAAAAACTTGATTGGCTAGCTGTTATACAATAAAAATTAGGGTTTTGGTGTTCTGATTTCTTTTAGTTGCTAGATTAAAAGGTAAATGGCAGCATTCTTTTATAAATTATTCAAATTTAAAACTTAGATAAAGGCCTACCAGATTTTAGATTTCAGAATACTGTGTTTAGTAGTTACATGGTATTTTAACTAGGTATCACAGAATTTAGCACCTTATGGTATATTATCTTATTGTCACATTTTTTCAAGCATGTCCCTAGAAAGATTGTAAACCTCTTAAGGAAAGCAATCCTGTCTTCTACTACTTATAATCTCCCATAGTATCTAGCATAATGAGCATATGGACTGACTGATTTGGTATAAGATTAAGCATAGAATTTGTAGTATTAAGTAGGGTGATAAATGAATAGCTATTGAATCAGACACAATTTGCTTTAGAAGCCTGATAATCCATTTTTGCCTATTTATCACTGAATTACCGTATGATGCATCAATATATTAAGTGGCTGTTATGAGCCTGGCATTTGGTAAGGGCAGTGGGGTGGGAACAGACTAGAAGTACAATATTTGGCATTTTCCATGACCTAAGAAAGCATGCTATCTGGTTGGGGAAACAAATGGAATAGCTAAATAAACTGCCTGGAAATACCTCAGGAGTTCAGGCAAGAATTCATATAAGTTGATGTAAGAAAAGTGGAGGAGATAGAACTTAAATTAAGCCCTGAAGGATGGATAAAATTCAAATAGCTGTGTGTCAAGAAGAATAGTATTGTGATAGTATTAGGAAGGACCTGGAGAACCAGTTTGACTAGAGTAGTAGTGGAGAATGAGGGTGAAGGTGGAGGAAATGAGGCTATAAGCCTATAAGGATTTGCACACAATACTCTGGGTGGTAGGAAACTTTTGTAGGTTCTTGAACACGATGGTAATTAGAGAAAAAATGTACTTTAGGAAAATTAGCCTTGGTAGTATTATATAAATGGATTGCAAATGGAGGAAACTAAAAGTAGGGAGACCAAGAAGTTCTCCTTAGAAGACAGTTGTTAAGATTATAGAATGAAAAAAAGGAAATCTTAAAGACATTTCAAGGGAAGAAGTGGACGACCTTAGTAACAGATTAAATGCCACAGATGAAACAGAGGGGAAGGGTCAAAGATAGAGATACCTCTAAAACTTCAGGGGATCAAAAGAAAAGTAGTTCAATAGAAAAGAGATAGCTGGGAAGGACAGCTGATTTTGAAAGTGAGGAAAGAATTTATTTTTAACACATTGCATAGGTTACTGTGGGTTAGTGTTTAACCCCTTGATAGTAATGAATTAGGAGAGGGCAGTGGAGAGAGCGTCAGAATCATCTGAAGACCTTAAAAAACAACAACAACAACAAAAAACTACCCTGCCAGCCAGTATATCGTTTATTTGAGGGGCAGGTGTGATTCCAATGTACTATCCTTCTCTTTTTCTTTTTGTTCTTGCCTTTCCACCTCTTACTCCTCCAATCTCCAGGAGAGAACCATTACTTTAGGTTTGGGGGCAGGGGACTGGAGCTTGAGAGAGATGATCCCCATACACCATACTTCCCTTCATCTTCATTACCTTTCTGTGACTCCTACCCCTATCTCTTCAGGCTCCAGTTGAGAACCATTACTTTAGATGTGGAAGGGAAAACTGGGGATTGAGAGAGATTGAAACTGGAATCAATTTGAGAGTCATCAGTCATCAGGAGAGAGTTGAATGGATAAGCTAACTAAGGCTGTAAGTTCAAATAAATGAACAGAGGACTGAGGCCAAAGCCATTATTGAATCTAAGCTTAAGATTTAAATATTAGCTTGGGGATTAACCAAGATGGCGGAGTAGAAGGACGTGCTCTCACTCCCTCTTGCGAGAGCACCAGAATCACAGCTGGCTGCTGGACAATCATCGAAAGGAAGACACTGGACTTCACCAAGGAGGATGCCCCACGTCCAAGGACAGAGGAGAAGCCACAGTGAGACGGTAGGAGGGGCGCAATCAGAGTAAAATCAAATCCCATAACTGCTGGGTGGGTGACTCACAGACTGGCGAACACTTATACCACAGAAGTCCACCCACTGGAGTGAAGCTTCTGAGCCCCACGTCAGGCTTCCCAACCTGGGGGTCCGGCAACGGGAGGAAGAATTCCTAGACAATCAGACTTTGAAGCCTAGTGGGAATTGATTGCAGGACTTCGACAGGACTGGGGGAAACAGAGACCCCACTCTTGGAGGGCACACACAAAGTAGTGTGTGCATTGGGACCCAGGGGAAGGAGCAGTGACCCTGGGGGAGACTGAACCAGACCTACCTGCTGGTGTTGGGGGGTCTCCTGCAGAGGCGGGGGGTGGCTCTGTTTCACCATGGGGACAAGGACACTGGCAGCAGAGGTTCTGGGAAGTGCTCCTTGGCGTGAGTCCTCCCAGAGTCTGCCATTAACCCCAACAAAGAGCCCAGGTAGGCTCCAGTGTTGGGTTGCCTCAGGCAAAACAACCAACAGGGAGGGAACCCAGCCCCACCCATCAACAGTCAAGTGGATTAAAGTTTTACTGAGCTCTGACCACCACAGCAACAGTCAGCTCTACCCACCACCAGAGCCTCCCATCAAGCCTCTTAGATAGCCTCAACCACCAGAGGGCAGACAGCAGAAGCAAGAAAAACTACAATCCTGCAGCCTGTGGACCAAAAACCACAGTTACAGAAAGATAGACAAGATGAAAAGGCAGAGGGCTATGTACCAGATGAAGGAACAAGAAAAAACCCCAGAAAAACAACTAAATGAAGTGGAGATAGGCAACCCTCCAGAAAAAGAATTCAGAATAATGATAGTGAAGATGATCCAGGACCTCGGAATAAGAATGGAGGCAAAGATTGAGAAGATGCAAGAAATGATTAACAAAGACCTAGAAGAATTAAACAACAAACAAACAGATATGACCAATAAAATAACTGAAATGAAAACTACACTAGAAGGAATCAGTAGCAGAATAACTGAGGCAGAAGAATGGATAAGTGACCTGGAAGACAGAATGGTGGAATTCACTGCTGTGGAACAGAATAAAGAAAAAAGAATGAAAAGAACTGAAGACAGCCTAAGAGACCTCTGGGACAACATTAAATGCAACAACATTCGCATTATAGAGGTCCCAGAAGGAGAAGAGAGAGAGGAAGGACCAGAGAAAATATTTGAAGAGATTATAGTCGAAAACTTCCCTAACATGGGAAAGGAAATAGCCACCCAAGTCCAGGAAGCGCAGAGAGTCCCATACAGGATAAACCCAAGGAGAAACACGCCGAGACACATAGTAATCAAAGTGGCAAAAATTAAAGACAAAGAAAAATTATTGAAAGCAGTAAGGGAAAAACGACAAATAACATACAAGGGAACTCCCATAAGGTTAACAGCTGATTTCTCAGCAGAAACTCTACAAGCCAGAAGGGAGTGGCGTGATATACTTAAAGTGATGAAAGGGAAGAACCTACAACCAAGATTACTCTACCCGGCAAGGACCTCATTTAGATTTGATGGAGAAACCAAAAGCTTTACAGACAAGCAAAAGCTACGAGAATTCAGCACCATCAAACCAGCTCTACAACAAATGCTAAAGGAACTTCTCTAAGTGGGAAACACAAGAGAAGAAAAGGACCTACAAAAACAAAGCCAAAATAATTAAGAAAATGGTCATAGGAACATACATATCGATAATTACCTTCAACATGAATGGATTAAATGCTCCAGCCAAAAGACAGAGGCTTGCTGAATGGATACAAAAACAAGACCCATATATATGCTGTCTACAAGAGACCCACTTTAGACCTAGGGACACATACAGACTGAAAGTGAGGGGATGGAAAAAGATAGTCCATGCAAATGGAAATCAAAAGAAAGCTGGAGTAGCTATACTCATATCAGATAAAATAGACTTTAAAATAAAGAATGTTACAAAAGACAAGGAAGGACACTACATAATGATCCAGGGATCAATCCAAGAAGAAGATATAACAATTATAAATATATATGCACCCAACATAGGAGCACCTCAATACATAAGGCAACTGCTAACAGCTATAAAAGAGGAAATTGACAGTAACACAATAATAGTGGGGGACTTTAACACCTCACTTACACCAATGGACAGATCATCCAAAATGAAAATAAATAAGGAAACAGAAGTTTTAAATGACACAATAGACGAGATAGATTTAATTGATATCTATAGGACATTCCATCCAAAAACAGCAGATTACACGTTCTTCTCAAGTGCGCACGGAACATTCTCCAGGATAGATCACATCTTGGGTCACAAATCAAGCC
The DNA here is from genome assembly GCF_009873245.2 of Balaenoptera musculus. NCBI lineage: Eukaryota > Metazoa > Chordata > Mammalia > Artiodactyla > Balaenopteridae > Balaenoptera > Balaenoptera musculus. The sequence goes on along the minus strand of NC_045806.1, from coordinate 68,252,351 downwards.
TCAGTAAATTTAAGAAAATTGAAATCATATCAAGCATCTTTTCTGACCACAATGCTATGAGATTAGAAATGAATTACAGGGAAAAAAACGTAAAAAGGACAAACACATGGAGGCTAAACAATACGTTACTAAATAACCAAGAGATCACTGAAGAAATCAAAGAGGAAATCAAAAAATACCTAGAGACAAATGACAATGAAAACACGACGACCCAAAACCTATGGGATGCAGCAAAAGCAGTTCTAAGAGGGAAGTTTATAGCTATACAAGCCTACCTCAAGAAACAAGAAAAATCTCAAGTAAACAATCTAACCTTACACCTAAAGAAACTAGAGAATGAAGAACAAACAAAACCCAAAGTTAGCAGAAGGAAAGAAATCATAAAGATCAGAGCGGAAATAAGTGAAATAGAAACAAAGAAAACAATAGCAAAGATCAATAAAACTAATAGCTGGCTCTTTGAGAAGATAAACAAAATTGATAAGCCATTAGCCAGACTCATCAAGAAAAAGAGGGAGAAGACTCAAATCAATAAAATCAGAAATGAAAAAGGAGAAGTTACAACAGACACTGCAGAAATACAAAGCATCCTAAGAGACTACTACAAGCAACTTTATGCCAATAAAATGGACAAACTGGAAGAAATGGACAAATTCTTAGAAAGGTATAACCATCCAAGACTGAACCTGGAAGAAACAGAAAATATGAACAGACCAATCACAATTAATGAAATTGAAAGTGTGATTAAAAATCTTCCAACAAACAAAAATCCAGGACCAGACGGCTTCACAGGTGAATTCTATCAAACATTTAGAGAAGAGCTAACACCTATCCTTCTCAAACTCTTCCAGAAAATTTCAGAGGAAGGAACACTCCCAAACTCATTCTATGAGGCCACCATCACCCTGATACCAAAACCAGACAAAGACACTACAAAAAAAGAAAATTACAGACCAATATCACTGATGAATATAGATGCAAAAATCCTCAACAAAATACTAGCAAACAGAATCCAACAACACATTAAAAGGATCATACACCACGATCAAGTGGGATTTATCCCAGGGATGCAAGGATTCTCCAATATACGCAAATCAATCAATGTGATACACCATATTAACAAATTGAGGAAGAAAAACCATATGATCATCTCAATAGATGCAGAAAAAGGTTTTGACAAAGTTCAACACCCATTTATGATAAAAACTCTCCAGAAAGTGGGCATAGAGGGAACCTACCTCAACATAATAAAGGCCATATATGACAAACCCACAGCAAACATCATTCTCAATGGTGAAAAACTGAAAGCATTTCCTCTAAGATCAGCAAAGAGACAAGGATGTCCACTCTCACCACTATTATTCAACATAGTTCTGGAAGTCCTAGCCACGGCAATCAGAGAAGGAAAAGAAATAAAAGGAATACAAATTCAAAAAGAAGAAGTAAAACTGTCACTGTTTGCGGATGCCATGATACTATACATAGAGAATCCTAAAACTGCCACCAGAAAACTGCTAGAGCTAATTAATGAATATGGTAAAGTTGCAGGATACAAAATTAATGCACAGAAATCTCTTGTATTCCTATACACTAATGATGAAAAATCTGAAAGAGAAATTAAGAAAACACTCCCATTTACCATTGCAACAAAAAGAATAAAATACCTACGAATAAACCTACCTAGGGAGACAAAAGACCTGTATGCAGAAAACTATAAGACACTGATGAAAGTAATTAAAGATGATACCAACAGATGGAGAGATATACCATGTTCTTGGATTGGAAGAATCAACATTGTGAAAATGAGTGTACTACCCAAAGCAATCTACAGATTCAATGCAATCCCTATCAAATTACCAATGGCATTTTTTAAAGAACTACAACAAATCATCTTAAAATTTGTATTGAGACACAAAAGACCCCGAATAGCCAAAGCAGTCTTGAGGGAAAAAAACGGAGCTGGAGGAATCAGACTCCCTGACTTCAGACTATACTATAAAGCTACAGTAATCAAGACAATATGGTACTGGCACAAAAACAGAAACATAGATCAATGGATCAAGACAGAAAGCCCAGAGATAAACCCACGCACCTATGGTCAACTAATCTATGACAAAGGAGGCAAAGATATACAATGGAGAAAAGACAGTCTCTTCAATAAGTGGTGCTGGGAAAACTGGACAGCTACATGTAAAAGAATGAAATTAGAATACTCCCTAACACCATACACAAAAATAACCTCAAAATGGATTAGAGACCTAAATGTAAGACTGGACACTATAAAACTCTTAGAGGAAAACATAAGAAGAACACTCTTTGACATAAATCACAGCAAGATCTTTTTTGATCCACCTCCTAGAGTAATGGAAATAAAAACAAAAATAAACAAATGGGACCTAATGAAACTTCAAAGCTTTTGCACAGCAAAGGAAACCATAAACAAGACGAAAAGACAACCCTCAGAATGGGAGAAAATATTTGCAAATGAATCAACGGACAAAGGTTTAATCTCCAAAATATATAAACAGCTCATTCAGCTCAATATTAAAGAAACAAACACCCCAATCCAAAAATGGGCAGAAGACCTAAATAGACATTTCTCCAAAGAAGACATACAGACGGCCACGAAGCACATGAAAAGATGCTCAACATCACTAATTATTAGAGAAATGCAAATCAAAACTACAATGAGGTATCACCTCACACCAGTTAGAATGGGCATCATCAGAAAATCTACAAACAAATGCTGGAGAGGGTGTGGAGAAAAGGGAACCCTCTTGCACTGTTGGTGGGAATGTAAATTGATACAGCCACTATGGAGAACAATATGGAGGTTCCTTAAAAAACTAAAAATAAAATTACCATATGACCGAGAAATCCACTACTGGGCATATACCCAGAGAAAACCGTAATTCAAAAAGACACATGCACCCGAATGTTCATTGCAGCACTATTTACAATAGCCAGGCCATGGAAGCAACCTAAATGCCCATCAACAGACGAATGGATAAAGAAGTTGTGGTACATATATACAATGGAATATTACTCAGCCATAACAAGGAACGAAATTGAGTCATTTGTTGAGACGTGGATGGATCTAGAGACTGTCATACAGAGTGAAGTAAGTCAGAAAGAGAAAAACAAATATCGTATATTAACGCATGTATGTGGAACCTAGAAAAATGGTACAGATGAGCCGGTTTGCAGGGCAGAAGTTGAGACACAGATGTAGAGAACGGACATATGGACACATAGGGGGGAAAACTGTGGTGAGGTGGGGATGGTGGTGTGCTGAATTGGGCCGTTGGGATTGACATGTATACCCTGATGTGTATAAAATTGATGCCTAATAAGAACCTGCAGTATAAACAAACAAACAAACAAAAAAGAAATATTTAAATATTAGGGATATAAAAACATTTCTCTCTAGTGAGCTATAATGGTCTTCATTTTCAGATCTACTTTTTCTTTTAAATATGATTATTGTTCTAGTTATCCACATTTCAATTAACTCTCTTAGGGAAAATGTTTTCATTATGCTGTGTACAACTGTCCAAATTAAAATACATATATCAGTGTGTGGTGTGTGTATCTGTGTGTATAGCTTCTTGTTTGGTTCCTTTTTTTTTTTTTAAAGAGAGCAAAGGGAATGAGAATGATTATCTTTCTTGAGCATGTATGAATTTGAAATGGCTCAGTACTTATTTTTGCTTTTCTTTCATTGTTAAATGTTTGCTTTAAAAGCTTATCTTTGTTTTAAAAGAAAATGCCTTGTGTCTATTTCCACATTGCTTTGGTTTGGGGAATTTAGGATTGAAAAAATGGTTAGTTACATTTGCTACAAATCACCTCTCATTTGGCCTATGTACTGTGGGGTACCAGAGGTGTATTCCCTTAAGCAACCTAGTTTTCTGGTCCTGTTTTTACCTACTATCATGTAGATCCTGCATGATTTGATGATCATGTATTACAAGTCTCATTCTTATTTCTGATGAATTTCATTGTAAATTCTAAGTTGTACTAAGTTGACTCGTGGTATTTTTTGTTTGTTTTAGTTTGAAATGCTTACTGGTACTCTGCCATTTCAAGGTAAAGACAGAAATGAGACCATGAATATGATATTAAAGTAAGTGTAAACATTTTTTTCTTTTGGGAAAAATTCCTTGCTTTCAGTTTTGAGAAACTTGTTATGGTTTTCATTTGACACAAAAGAACATTTTTCACATTGTCTCATTCCCTTCCACCATATAGGGGACATTATTTGCCATTGTGAAAGTGTTCTTTAAAATTCTTTTTGGGATTTATCAATTTAGAAGTATGGCTAGATTTAAATGAAATTTTCTGAAATCCTCTTTTCCAGAGCAAAACTTGGAATGCCTCAGTTTCTTAGTGCTGAAGCACAAAGTCTTCTAAGGATGTTATTCAAAAGGAATCCAGCAAATAGATTGGGTATTGTTTATTTTCTTAGCTTTTATAACAATATACTACATGCTTTGGGAGGATAATTATAACTTTATGTTTTCTGGCCTAAGTTCATTTACTGCTGCTATGTGTTTATACGTAGAATTCTACGTTTTATGTATGCAGATTCCAGTAAACTCTGTTATATCCATCATTAAAAAATGGAGTGGTCTAGTTATTCAGAACTTATGTTTAATATATATCATTATATCATATGAATGTCTCTTTTGACATAATTCACAGAATTCTCCCTTCTATAGGTAATCCTTTTAGATATTTGAAGATAATTATTTTGTCCCTTCCAATATTCTTCAGGATAAATGTTATGTTTCCATAACTGCTCATTATTTGGCTACTTTCTAGTAGCCTTTCCCTGGATCCAAATGTGATCCTATTACCCTGTTTATGTCCATGTGTTAAAATTTCAATGTCACTTTATTCATTGCATTTTTAATTTGGCCTATAGATATGAGATCATAAATTGAATTATGAAGAAAATGAAAATTGCTTTAATTTTAATGTTATGTTAGATATGATTTTTATTTGATTCAGAAGGCATTTCAGTATTTCATGATACCCTATGTGCTTCAGCATGAACATCAGCTATTTTTTTATTATATTAAATTCAGAGGACCAATTAATAAAGCATCAGATAAGAAATCGTAAACTTTTCACTTCAGGGAATCTATGAAATGTGTGTACTCCTATTTACAGGTAATAGCCTGGAAGCCAGGTAGGCAGATTAAAAAAATCAGACTGGTAAAAAAATTATTTCCATTTTTATAGGTTCAGAAGGAGTTGACGAAATCAAAAGACATCTTTTTTTTGCAAATATTGACTGGAATGTAAGTTCAGTAGAAAGTTCGTTACTGAGTACCTTTAATAAAAACAAAAACTGAAGAGTAAATGGTAATATATGGACTTTGCTGATAAACTTAATCCATTTGTTTTATATTTAGTATGAGATTTTTATTTACAGGTGTAGCATTTCATGAAATTACCTTGAACCAGTAGATGTGTGGATGATATGTAGTAAATTTTTGTTGCTCATTTGTCTTACCTGTTAAATATGGTTAATATTCTCCCCTATTCTAGGTTGGGGAATGTGGGGGGAAGAAGAGAAAGGAGAAGGGGGATGAATCATAGGACAGATTCTTATAGAAAAATGAATTCTAAAGAATCTAAGATGTTATTTAATTTCAAATGGTTCTTTGTCATGTATTAGAACAAATTACATTTGTTAAGAAGTGAAAATCTTTGTATATAGGTATTTTACTAAATTTTGAGAGAACATGAAAACAGAAACATTGTGAAATTCTGCAAAGTCATGTATTAAATTTTTTTAAGTTGCAACTCCCAGACTAATGAGCTTTTCTTAGAAAAGCTCACTTTTTGTTGTTGTTTACAACACAGCTTTATGTATTTTATGTACTATTAATCATCATAGGTAAGTGTTTTTGATTATTTAATTCTGGCACTGGTATTGAAAATTTTCCCAAAAGAAAAAGTGTCTCTTTTGGTTTCTAAGGCAGAGGTAGAGAGCCACTATTCACTGACCAAATTATTATTTCTTCTGGCTTGTAGAACAGGTTTCAGAAGTTAATATTTTGATTTATTTTTTATAGTTGTAAAACTGCAACACATTAATAGTAGTAATATCCTGAAAGGCCACGCAGTGAACATACTGCATGGGAGTCTGCCCTTTGTCATATCTGTGTGCATCCCTCTTTCGGTGTCCTTGCATTCCCTTGTCATTTTTTTCTAATGCTTCTCTGCTCTTCCTTTTTCTTTAACTAGAAAAACTAGAAATTATTTTTCCATTATTTTTATATCTAAGCAGTTTGTTTATTCCTCTTAAATAATAAAAGAGTGGAATGTGTACATATTTAAGTAAATGAAAATTACTTTAAAGTAATCCTCTATTAATTTTCCCTCACTGTGGGACTGTGAGCTTTTAAAAAAGTAGATTTCCAAAAAACAGTTATGTTGTAAGATATTTTATATGTCTTTCAAAAACATAAATTTTAGGAAGTTAGATTGTTAGACAAGTTTAAATTTGTGAATTCTATAAAAAGAGCTCTAAACAGTGCATCTAATGCATATTTTTATGTGAAAACAAAATAGGTATAATGCATATTTCTTGGAGATAGACTAATTATTAAGTTTGATATCCTAGAATGTTATTAGTTATTTCTGCATGGTAACATTGTGATATGTTCTGTATGGTTATTTTACCAGTGAGAATTCAAGTCAGTTTTTGAAATCCAAAACTGAACAGAATTATTCCTCGTGAATGCAACCTGTGGCATTGCTGCTGTGTTTCTTGGTCTCATTTGATTCTGTACGTTATCTCTCAAGTTTATATGATACACAGAATTTGGTTAACAGGTTAGAATTTAGAATTTGGTTAACAGGTATCTGAAGCCTGTTGAAATTTCATTTATGAAATTGTGAGTATTCTGTTAAGGACTGTGAATATCATGTTCTGCTTTAATAATTTTTCAAGTATTAATACGTTTCTGTGTTATTCTGTTATTTCTTCTAGAAATTATATAAAAGAGAAGTTCAGCCTCCTTTCAAACCGGCTTCTGGAAAACCAGATGATACTTTTTGTTTTGATCCTGAATTTACTGCAAAAACACCTAAAGGTAATGCATGTTTATGTGTAACATCAGGGCTTTTATTCAGTTAGATGGTTAAAAAAGTAAACTAGCTTCTTAGGTAAAAACTAAAAGAATTGTAAGTTTGCAGAGGGTGGTTTGCCCTGTGTGGAAGTGTGGATCCTATATACAGCATTGCTTGGACACCTTTCAAGTAGAGGCTTTACATGGGAAATATTTACTAGGGAAGCACAGACTAGAGCAAAGGGTGAACATTTTTTTTTTTTTTACTTTAAAAGTTTTTTGACATGCTAATGCATTAGAGGATGGGGGTAGGAGGTAAGATATGAGATATATCACTCTGACTCTTATAGTTTAGAATTTAATGAGGTTTACTTTTATTGGCATCTGTTTCATACATTCATTCAACAAATATTGAATACCTACTATGTACTAAGCAGTGACGGTGCAGAAGTGAACAGAACAGACAAAAATTATAATCTACATGGAGCTTGCATAATAGTATGGGGAAACAGATAATATAAAATAAATCAAATACCTAATATAGTATGTCTGATGATAACATTTAATGGTTTCCTTTATATTCAAAGAAATGTTGACATTTCATATCATAAAATTCTGTGTAGTTCTAATTAAATATAATTATTTGGACATTAGATTCTCCTGGTTTGCCAGCTAGTGCTAATGCTCATCAACTCTTCAAAGGATTCAGCTTTGTTGCAACTTCTATTGCAGAAGAATATAAAATCACTCCGATCACAAGTGCAAATGTATTACCAATTGTTCAGGTAAATTCCACTTAGATTATTCAGATTACGGATAATTATTTCTTTCAGTTATTGCTAATGGATTTACAGTGATTTTTAAGTGATTTTTAACTGCTTCATTTATCTCTGTATAATGAATTAAAGATGTCTCCATATGTTTTGGAAAAAAGCAGACAGTAGTAACCTTTAATTATATTTATGTATTTATGTGATCTCTTTTGGCAAGAAAATGTAATGGGTGATGTATTAGCTAGTTGATTTAATTATTGTATTGGCTTTGGGGATCTAGAAAGTCTACAATTTAGGATCAGTTCAGAATCTGTGTAAACCATTTATAAATACTGATAAAACTTCTCTAGAATTATTCTTGATTTTTAAAAGATTTAAGAAGAATGTATACTTAGGAGAGAAGATAAAAAATGTGAAACCATATCATTCTCTTTTGTATTTTACTTTTTAACAAAAACAGATAAATGGAAATGCTGCACAATTTGGTGAAGTATATGAATTGAAAGAGGATATTGGTGTTGGCTCCTATTCTGTTTGCAAACGATGCATACATACTGCTACCAACATGGAATTTGCAGTGAAGGTATTGTCTCTGAGGTTAACTTTTTTTGGTTTGTTTTATATGTGTAAGTTAAATTGCAGGTTAACTGACAGACAGTTTTTCAGTGGAGCAAGTGGAGAAAGCAAAGATAAAATGATGCGGAAAACCTCTTAAGACTTAATATTTTCGTTTTGAATTTCTTTCCAAGACTTTATTTTGTTCAATAAAAAAAGACTTTATTTTGGAGGAACAGTGTGTTTCATGAATGTCTTGCTTTTGAATAATTTTATTTTAATGTAGTATGTTAAGATTGAACAATTGTGACAATTACTGTCACATTTGGATCAAATTATCAGTATAGTTTTAGTTAGGTGGAATATAATGTGTTTTTTATTGTTTCAGTTATAGGAAATTTGTAAATATTAAAATAATGTGAGATAAACATTACTCTTGAGTTTTATTATTTTCTTGAAAATATAACCAAATTGAAATTATGTCATTCATTTTTAGACAAAGAAAATATTTTTCCTCTGAGATTGTTCTTGTCTTATTTCTTAGATCATTGACAAAAGTAAAAGAGACCCCTCAGAAGAAATTGAAATTTTGATGCGCTATGGACAACACCCTAACATTATCACTTTAAAGGATGTAGGTATTTAAAATCTATGTATCAGCTAAGCTAATGAAGTTATAACTTGGCACTTTATTTTCTTATTGAAACTTTTCATGTCCATGGTATGTTTACTTTCATGCCACAAAATCTTAAGACTCTTAAATTTGCCACTTCAGTTCTTCATTTTCCCCCTGTGATTTTATACTACTACCCTTATTATAAAACGTCAGAAAGGAACTATGATGGTTGGTAAATGAGAGTGTCCTGATTACTTGAATGTATTCTAGCTGTTAACTAGTTAACATTATCACCAGCAACATTTATTATTCTCTAGTACTACAAGTATAGAAGATACAGGAGATTGGGAATCTGCCAAATTCTAGGAGATTTTACTTTCTTGATTGTACAGCAGTTGGCTGTAGCGTTGTGGATTGTTGCTTGGGTGAAATAGTATTAGTCTACTTTTTTTAAAGTGAACATATAACTCATATTAATAGATGTTACTGAATGCTGACTTTTCACGTAAAGAAAATAATGCTCTTTCCTCTGTAGAAAAGGCAGACAAATAAACCATCACCTTGATCGGTTTGTTTTAGATAATATGATATACATTTTGATTTATAATCCTTAAATAGTATTTTATGTATATGTAAATGTATGTATGTGTGTGGATAGATAGATAGATATATGTCTACACATATGTGTTTGTATGTGTAGATGTAGATATCACATGATCTGAATAGAAGGGTGTACATATTTTTAATATATTCTCCTTGATATAGTATTTGAATTCAACAAATATTTAAGACACCATGTCAGATAATAGACTATGGGGAAGATATTAAAAAACAAATAATATATTTACTGCCAGAAGGAAGCTTACTATCATTAAGGAAGGAAAGTGCCTATAATACAGTAAAAAAATGAGACAGATGCCATTTGAGAGGCACAAAGTTTTATTTTTCCATTTATATTCTTTGATGAAGTATAACAGAAAACTTCAAAAGTTAAAACAATTATATGTTTCACATGGTCTCACAGAATGGTGTAAGAGTCCATTTAGCCAGTTTAACCTTCAGTAGAGCCTGCACTATATTAATACTAAAGGAATAATATATTTTTTAACACTAGAGGTTCATTAGAAAAGCAAAGTAAATATAATTTAAAACGTTTCAGAATTGTAATTATAAATAATATCATTTATAAAATATGTTCTTTTTTAGGTTTATGATGATGGTAGATATGTTTACCTTGTTACGGATTTGATGAAAGGAGGAGAGCTACTTGACCGTATTCTCAAACAAAAATGTTTTTCAGAACGGGAAGCTAGTGATGTACTGTTTATAATAACTAACACAGTTGACTATCTTCATTGTCAAGGAGTAAGTTGTAGTTATATTCTTCCTTTTAATTCTGGGGCTTATATCTTCACAAAATAATATATAGGATATGACACCTAAAATGAATTACTTTTTCTATCACATATTTTTATATGGAATAGCCTAATAAAATTCATAATGTAGTGAAGGTTATAGGATTAGGAAATTGGGTAATACCTTATTAATTTTCTTCACTCTACCTGTTAGCCCTAATTTAATAGCATATTAGCTGTAAAAGTGGTTTGAATTATACAAATATATCTAACCTTGACTTTTAAATTATTAAACCTAATCAAACTTAAAAGTGAAACATAAAAGAGTTATCCAAGGACTTGTTGTGAATATTATTCAAATTATACTATGCCTAACATATAAAGTTCTGGCAAGACTGCATATCTTGATTGTTGCCAGCCCCTCCCCCAATACAGTAAGAAATTTGGATTCTAAACATTTGAAGTATTACTATATTGAAATTTCTAGTGGAGAGGCAGCCCTGTTATTTTGCTTCCTATCTCTTCATAAAGAAAGCAAATGAACTGAGTTATCAAAAAAGGTCACTTTTATTATATATATAGCTAAACAAGAAAACAAAGTCACAAATAATTTAAAAATGTAAGTTTGAATAGTTGTAGTAGTAGATATGTACCCACTTATGTATAAACAATAAAACAATGAACGACTCAGCAATGACATAATGAAAATTCTACAGGGGCCAGAACTCATTTTTGAGTGTGGTTTTATAGAGTACATTTTCAGCATTTTGAAATGTAAATTGTATAATGCTAAAGGAGTAGTTCTATAATAATTCAATTCCTTGATTGTCTTTATCAGCACACTCTAAAATAAAGGATGACCAGAATTTTTGAGAAGAAGAAAATGATAAACCTCTTTTGTTTATTATTTTAGAAATTAAACAATACATCAATTAAGTAAATTAATGACAGACATGTGTTGAGCATTTCTACATGCCAGACATTGTAAAAGGTATTGCAGATTCAACCATGGGTTTAAGTCTTGATCCTTGTCTTGAAAGACCTTTTAATGTAGCAAACTGCTGATTAAAAATAGGACTAGATTAAATGAAGTGGATAGTGTATCAGAAAGAAAATCATCACATAGAGAATTTCAGAATATTTTCCATTTCTAGCATTTCATTTGGTTCTTACTGTTTCTGTTTTTCTGCCGAGTTTTCATGCATTGAAAGCATTTTGTTTTACTTCACTGAAGATAGTTATAGGAGCTACTTTACTTTTTAATTTCTCTTATATTTATTTAGTCTTGTGAATTTTGAACAAAGGCATTTTGATGAGCTATAATTGACATATAATATTGTGTACGTTTAAGGTATACATGTTGATTTGAGACATTTATATACTACAGTATGATTACCACCATAGCATTACTGAGCACATCTATCATATCACAATAATAGCCACTTTAAAATGCTTGCTGTTAGGTCCAACATGGTTTATATTGGAGTTGGAATTGATTTTCTTTTTTCTTGAAACTGTGTTCCGTTTTTGGGGGGGAGGGGTTCTTTGTATATCAGATAATTTTGGATTGTGTACTGCACATTTGTGTATTAACTTATGGAGATTTATTATATTCTGTTATTTTTCTCCAGTGATTATTTTTTGTTTTGTTTTGTTTTCAGTGGGTAATTTTCTTAGCAGGGTTTGTGCTGAAAACTTTGCTTTTTGAGCAGCAGCTGTGGTCTCTGTCTATATCTTTTGTCTTTATGAACTACTTTGAACCTCCTCTACACATTTTTGATTCAAGGGTCAGTTTTGGCTCTTTCCCTTACTGTATTCCTCCACTCAGCATTCACGGTTTCCCAGCATTTCTTTTCTGGTCCTCCAGGCCAGAAAGACAGTGGCCTTTTCTTCATGTCTTTACTACTACTGTGTGCCCTAGGGGCTGTACTAAGCTCTAGGCTAAAAGCCACTGACTGATATGGGAACCTACTCATGCAGCTCCCTCCTTCAACCAAGTATGTACTCCCCACCAGAGTCTTGTCTCCTGCTCATTCCCCAGTACCTTCAAGGTAGTTGATTTTTCTACTCAGGTTTTATATTTGTTTACTGTGGGGAGGGGGTGTTGAGTAGGGTCTTAGTCCATTATATCCACAAGTGGGACTGATAAGTGAGTTTTGAGATTGGAAGTGGTTAACAAAACTGGTGGCTTGATAAAAACTGGCACATCTGTCTGACAGAGATAATTTCGTCTGTGTACTTCAGGTTGTCGGGGCCATCATGGAGAAAGTATCATTTTCAAAATTTTATGATTGAGACATTTCCTTTTCCTGGAAATATATTAACTTACAATGTTTTATTCCACAGATATTTAGTTAGCTATAGAAATGTAAAGCTTTTTTTTTAATGTTCAAGGTTGTTCATCGTGATCTTAAACCCAGTAATATTTTATACATGGATGAATCAGCCAACGCAGACTCCATTAGGATCTGTGATTTTGGGTTTGCAAAACAACTTCGAGGAGAAAATGGACTTCTCTTAACTCCATGCTACACTGCAAACTTTGTAGCACCTGAGGTATTCTTTAAAACTTCAGTATTTGCCTTTCATTCTTTTCCTTTAGTTAAATGTATTTGATATCATGTATGTGTTATGGTAGGTAGGTAAAAGCTGAGTTATCTTGTCCTTTCCCAGCTATAAAGCTCTTTAAATCATTCAATTCTGATAGCTCCCAATATAAATATTCAGACTAATAACTAGCATCTGAAACCAACCTGAATGTAATAATCAGATTATTCTATTCTGTTGGGTTACATAGTGGTTTCAGAATCATACCCTTTTAGAATAGGGCAGAGAGTGAAGATAACCTCACCTTAAACATATTAAATATTCTAAATGAGGAAACTGAGGCTCAAAGTACTTAATAACAGCATTCACTGAGTAACAAAGCCAGGATATTTTCAGATATTTTGGTTTGTGCTGAACATGAGGTGATTTATATTGTTTAGCATTATACATAACATGGGCAATGCCATCCCCAATTATCTTTAAGATCTTCTAATTCATGGAGAAAACAGCTTCACAGGGTTTTTTTTTTATAAGCAGTGGGGTTTTTCTTGGCAAATAACATTCGTATGTAGATCTTAAGAGAGAAGAGACAGGGAAGGTGATGATGAGGAAGTCAAGGGGTGCACGTTTCACATTTGGCAAGCTCCAGCAGTCTGTCAGTTCTGATAATGGGGATGGGAGCTTTGACAGTAGCAACTCCCACAGCAGTGAAAGTATGGGTGATGAAAAATGAATCAGGATGGCATTGGTCATATAGATTCTTTTTAAGTTTTCTTTGTAAAAGTCAAGAACTGTTCTTATATGTTATGAATAATGCTAAGTCATATGGATTATCGGATGTTTAACACAAATCAAAATACACAGATATCCTCAGGTTAGAAAAATTGAATTTTCCAAGTCAGAAGAAGAATAAAATAATTTGAGGATGAATTCCTATCTCATGTGCATGTTTTTTTTTTTGCATTAAATACTAGTCCTTTATGGATAATATTGCATATCAGATATAATACAAGATACAGTATATTTCTTGTATTGAAATATCAACAAATCTGTATTTTAATGTAGCTATTAGAAAAATAATATTTCTAGTGATGAAAATAGAAACATAGAAAATAGGAAAATAACTTTCTAATAGTGAAAAGTTCCCATGTTAAAATTTATTAAATCTTCCTTTAAGATGTTAATGTTGAGGAACAAGTATAACACCTGCTTTACAGGGTTTTTATGATAAGATTTGCCCTGTAAGAAATTATGTATGTATCCAGAGAATGTGCTTTAATCTATATTCTAATTATATTCATAGAATAATGAATGTACAAATTTTTATCACATTAAAATATATGGAAACTGTATTTCCCAAAACAAAAATTGGGATGCATGCATGATCCAAGAAGGGGTTATTGTACTGCCCCCAGGTGTAAGAGATATCTTAGACATAAAAAAATTAGCTTTTCTAGGGCATTTTAATGGTTTTATAGAATAGGAAGATAGAAATTTGAGATTAAGGCTCTTCTGTTAAATATAGGGTATACTGTATATTTCTCATTTCATTAAAATGAAAAATATACAGTATGTTTGTGTTTAGATTAATGGTTAGGTAAACATTTTTAGATTAATGGCTAGGTAAACATTTTCAAATGAGTACAAATCTGCAGAGTAGAATACAGCCCATTGATGCTTTTTATCCTACCAGACTTCCATTGTAGTAAGACACTCTCACCATTGTAATAGTGAAGGTTTTCAGGTGGGCATGTGGAGACCACTTGTCTGTAACTAATGCCTCTAGTGTCTGAACTACCTTTGGCTAGGTTAGTATTTGTATTTTCAAAATGCTTTGAAAAGTTTTATTATCAAGAGCTGAAGCCTCTGCTAGCAATCAATGCATATTTGTAAATTGTTATAAATGAAAAACAGGTTTGGGGTAAGATTTGTTTCTAAAATTTCAGACCCTTTCAAAAATTATTAGTGAAGTGTATGAAATGCATCATTTTTTTTATTAATTTATTTATTTATTTTTGGCTGTGTTGGGTCTTCGTTTCTGTGCGAGGGCTTTCTCTAGTTGTGGCAAGCGGGGGCCACTCTTCATCGCGGTGCGCGGGCCTCTCATTATCGCGGCCTCTCTTGTTGCGGAGCACGGGCTCCAGACGCGCAGGCTCAGTAGTTGTGGCTCATGGGCCCAGTTGCTCCGCGGCATGTGGGATCTTCCCAGACCAGGGCTCGAACCCGTGTCCGCTGCATTGGCAGGCAGATTCTCAACCACTGCGCCACCAGGGAAGCCCAATGCATCATCTTTTAAACTAGAATCAGAAAGATTCAAGTATCCATGCAGATATTTGAATAAATAATAGCATTTATGAGAGTATAAATTCATTATTTCATCACAGTTCATTAAGAGCCCTTATTTGCTAAAAGAGAAACTAATTAGTAGTACAATTTCAGCTGAACAATAAGGAATATTCATTCACTTTTTTGATATGCATCAATTCAGTCAACCTCTTAAGGCTTATTTACTTAATAGATGTGCTTGTACTATACCTATGTCACAAAAATTAATGTATCTCAAAAAATATTTATTCTTTTATAAAAGCAAATCTATCATATTATTCAACTGACATTTAATGTCTACTGAGGTCTAAGAATGATCCTGAACTAGAGGAATTTACAATATATTGGATGGATGCTATGCCTGCAACTCTTTTAAAAAAGTAAATGTGAAATTACCCTGCTTTGCTCTGGCTTTGGGCTGTCATATGTTTTGCTCCAAATATGAATTTATCTGAATGAGAATCTCTATGTTACATTTTGATGATTTGGGAAGCCAAATGAGAGAGAAAGTAAAGTCATTAACTACTTTAATTCTGACTTCTATCTTCTTTGTATTTAACTCGATGCAAGTAAGAAGGTATGAAACACGTTACTTTCTACACTGTACTCTTTCATTCATCCCGCTACCTTGCCTTGTTTTTTATGGCTGTATGTTCTTACTATTAATAGGACATTGAGACCTACTCTAGAACAAAAGTAGACTGCCTCTTCTTTACACATACAAAATGGGTTTAAGTGTGTGGTAAAGCTAAACCAAGTTTTTCATGGTTGACCCTAATTAGATTAAGCAATATGATTCCTCCAGTGCCTTTCTTCTCATTAACTCTGAAGGTTTTGGGAGTATGAAATACCTATAGCTGACTCACTGATTAACCCTTGCCTGCCCAACTAGTTCACTAAGCAGTCCCTCAGCCTTGGCTTTGCATTGGATCATCTGGGAACCTTTAAGACTATTGTCCTAAGGGAACCAGGGAAAACATGGTGATGCCCAGAACTACAAGAAGTGATGAGAGGGCTTCCCTGGTGGTGCAGTGGTTAAGAATCCACCTGCCAATGCAGGGGACATGGGTTCGAGCCCTGGTCCGGGAAGATCCAACATGCCGCGGAGCAACTAAGCCTGTGCGCCACAACTACTGAGCCTGTGCTCTACAGCCTGTGAGCCACAACTACTGAAGCCCGCGTGCCTAGAGCCCATGCTCCACAACAAGAGAAGCCACTGCAATGAGAAGCCCGTGCACCGCAACGAAGAGTAGCCCCCACTCACCGCAACTAGAGAAAGCCCGCACACAGCAACGAAGACCCAATGCAGCCAAGAATAATAAATAAATAAAATAAATAAATGTATTATAAAAAAAAAAGGAAGTGATGAGAAAACGAAAGAGATAGGGGAAAAAAGCAGGAGAGGTTTATGTTTCACTAGAGGATGCCAGGTTAGGCTTATCGTGATGTGAATTGTTTAGCTCTACCTCATTATTTATTAGGGCCTTTGTAGTCTCCACTTGTGTTATTTACATAAGCCAGTTAAATAGGTATTTTGATAGCCTGTTCAGCTTCCCAAGTTTGCAGGTACGTGTGTTCTTATAAATACACTTTGACTATGAAAAAAACATTATATGTTGAATTTTAAGTTAGTTAGATACTTATTATTCAAGTCTGGCCATTGTCAAAGCTAAACATTAATATTTTTAGCCTTTTATAAATGAAATGTCCATTCTGGTGGTTATACAATCCCCAGTGTTAATGCATTAATAATGTTTCTATTTTGTTCCTATGTCTAAAGGCTTTAGCAGTGGGCTTGTTTTTCTAAATTTAAAAAAAGGTCTTATTTCACCTCAAACTAGCTATTAACTTCACAGAGAATATTCACATGAATATATAATAAATATGTTATTTGATTTTTATTAATACTAGTCTCAAAAGAAGAAAAACTACCAAAATTATTATAAGAAAAATTAATGAAACCATTCAGAATTTATCAAATGCGTGTTTGTGACCCAGAAATATACTAATTTTTTTAAAGATATGAGCCTTGTATATAAAATATAAATTCATCTTGCTTTCATGAGATTATATATTATCTTACCACCTCTTGTGTAGTAAGGAGGCAATTATCATAGATATTAAAATCACAAACATTAGAGTAAGAATGCCTGCTCCACCACTCACTAGTTTTGTGATATTAGACAAATTACTTAACATTTACCTCAGTTTCCTCATCTTCAAAATGGAAGTAATATCTATCTCATAGAGTCAGTGTCAGGGTTAAAAGACAGTACTCTGTGTAGAATATATTAAGCTCTCTGTACATATTATTTTAAATTTTGATGTGTCTGGATTTCCTGAGAGGAGGAGTGAAAGCTCATTGAGGTCAGGGATCATATCTTAAAAAGGTTGTTTTTTTTGTATCACTCATGTTGCTTAATCACATTAATAGCCACTTATTGAATGCTTGTTAATTGCAGAAGACTTTGCCTTTAACATTGTGAATCTATTTTTGAAAAGATTAAAATGAGCTAAATTGTGAACATTTGTGAGATTATTAGAAACACAACTTTCTTTTAGATGAGAAAACTGAGTTTATACTGAGTAGTACCAGATGAGTATTTCTTTCTCAGGTTCTTATGCAACAAGGCTATGATGCTGCTTGTGATATTTGGAGTCTGGGAGTCCTTTTTTACACAATGTTGGCTGGGTAAGAAATTTGTATACTCAAATTAATTCACATCATTATTTGAATTTCACCTGTATATTTTCATCTAGAAAGAGGACAGATGAAAGTAACCTTAAGGAAAATGCTATCAACATTTCAAAATATTATATATTATGTACTTATAAAATTAAAAAAACATAAGGTAAGGTGTTTAAGGAGGCATTATTTAGATATATAATTAAAAGATTGTTCAATTAGAACTAAAACTTCTAAAATAAAGCATATATTTTTACTTTGATATTTTACATTTGAGTGCATTACTTTTTGAAAATGTTTACTTGAGCATAAAATAATTTCATGGTTCAGCAGGTGCTTACCCACTGAACTTGCTGATGTTAATTTTTTTTAAGTACTTGAATTTTGGTTCTCTTGGCAGTAGAGATTTAGTAAGATTGAGCTTTATAAGAAAGCTAAATAAAGTAGTAACAATACTAAACTACAGAAACACGCACAGCTGCCTTCTCTTAAAAGGATAAAGAAATACTAAAAAATGTAACCATTGGATTGTGTTAATATTGTTAATTTATAAATAATACAAATGCTGTTTTACTCTTAATAATGAATAGCACTTTTATTTAGGAGTAAAAATGTGTAGCTGTAGATAAACGCTAGGTTTAGCAAAGTCTAATGTGTAGAATGGAATTTGAAGAATTATAATGTAATTATAATGTACTTAGGTGTGAGTTTTTAAAGAAGCCATTTAGTATAATTAAATATGCTTGACATAGCAGGAGCTTTATAAAGATAAGTTATGAAAATGGTGACTCTAAATTATTTATTGGCTTGGTGATAATCACATGTCAGTATATTCCACGTACTTTTAGATGTATGCAAAATAGTTATAGACCACAGCAAGTGCTAAAGTTAAGGGTAGCTCAAGTTTGCATGTGAACAGCAATCAGCAGTATTGGTTTCAAACCATGGGATATGATTTCCAGATAGCTGCTTTCAAATATTTACTTTATGACTAAACAAAACATTTTGTGTGTGTGCATATGTATGTGTGTTTATCTCAACTTAATTGTTACATGAGGGAATTAACACATTAACATATTAAGACATCTTCCTCATACTTTTTAACCATAAGTCTTTCTGTTCCCAAATTTGAATACCATTCTTAGTTCCATTTGTTACAATGGTATAAAACTGATCACTTTTTGTCATTCTATAATTCTTTTTTAACCTATTTTAACTTCATACAATGTATTTGTCTTCCTGTCCATGAATATTGATCCATGTAATAATTTTAATGGCTATAGAGGATTTTTCTGTTACACTGATATAAATATTTAACCAGTTTTTCATAAACATTAATTAAAACTATTGTTAACTTGTTTTCACTGATAATATTGATAAAATGCTAATGAATAAATTTGAGCCAATTCAATAAATATATTATGAATATATGAAATTAACAATTTCTTCATAGTAGGTATATTTGGTTTGCTAACTTATGCCTGTGAGAATACAAAATTTGCATGTTTCATTCTGGTCTGATTTTCAGAATATAGAGCTACATAAATGTATTTTATTTTACATTGATTAACTGATCAAAGGCAAAAAAAAAAGATGATTGATGTAGGCAAGACTCTTCATTTTATTAAATAATTTATTAGGATTAAGTTTATTGTTTGAAATGTAAAATTTGATATGAACAGTAAAGGGAAATTTTAGGTGGTATTCTTAATTTGCTATAGTAAATATATGCTTGTAGTTCTATACTCATCACTTTCAATTAGATTTAATATATATGTTAGGCCCTTATGTATGCTTAAATCTTTTTTATTAATAGCTATACTCCATTTTCTAATGGCCCCAATGATACTCCTGAAGAGATACTGCTGCGTATAGGCAATGGAAAGTTCTCTTTGAGTGGTGGAAACTGGGACAGTATTTCAGATGGAGCAAAGGTATAAATTATATAAATGTTTTGTTTTGTTGAATTACTGTTAATTCCTGAAATCTTTAAGTTATAGCCTAGTCTGCATTTGCAAAGTATCTGATGGTGTTTTATGTCAGTATTTGTTTTTAAATCACAGTATTTGTTTTTAAGTCAATTCACATATATGTGTGGATTGAAGAAGACAAAGGCTGAATTTTTTTTTTTTTTTTTTGCCATGCTTCTGGGGCACATTTCTCTCTTATCAGTTCATATGTGATCAGGGAATATAAACCAGTTCCAGTATTAACCAAAACCAAAAATGTAAATCTACTGAGGAAAAATATATAAAGCCAACTAAAGTTGATTTCTGCATTTAGTATGATTTTACACATCATATCTTCTTTAGCATAGACATTGACTAGTGATTATGTAGGTGATTTTTATAATGTTAACTTATTCTTAGAGAATATACAAACTTTTTATCAGTTGTACCTAGATATTTACAATTGATGGCTAAGAGCTCTTTCAATAGAAATGTAATTTTAAAATTTTAAAATTTCTAGTAGTCACATTAAAAACAAAAAGAAACAGGTGAAATTAATGTTAATAATATATTTTATTTAACCTGGTATACCCAAAATATTTCAACATCTAATCAATATTTTAAAAATTAGTGAGATTTTACATTCTTTTTTCATACTAATTTTTCAAATTCTGGTGTGTATTTTATACTTATAGCCCGTCTGAATTTGGACGTACCTACATTTTAAAAGTGCTTAATAGCCACAGGTGGCTAGTGGCTGTTGTTATTAGTGAAGTTTCAAAGTAACTGGCCTTACTTAATTTAGGGAAAAAATAATAGGTCAAGGCTTGTATACTAATTCTTACATTTATAGTCTAAACATTTTAAGTTTTAAAACAACAACCCAAAGTTGTCAGCATGTGGTTTATAGGGCCCTAAAGCTTTTAAGCTACATTTTGAAGTAGAAAACATTTTAAGACAAAAGGATTTGCTTGTATTTAATATCTGCTAATGATAAAACCTAATTGTCTCAAGGACATTAGCTAATCTGTAGGATACATTATGGAGTAAATCTTGTATCCTGATCACTGTAGAATAAGAAAATCAGAGATTTGAGTATCATTACCTTTTAAACATTAGAAAAACAGGGAGGAGATTGTGTTTGGATCTTAGCCATAACACAAGTGTGCTGTGTGGTGTAGTAAAAGGAACACCTGATTGGAAGCCAAGAGAACTGAGTGCTAGTTTTTGATCTACTAACTAGCTGCCTCAGTTTGCTCATCTGTAAAATTTGGGGATTAAGTTCTCCCTTTGGTTCCTTCCAATTCCAAAATTCCATTTCTATGCAATTTGGTTTATTTATAATTTGTCAGATTTCCCTTTATAAAGTGATTGAAACTACTAATATTATTCATTAAATATATGTATTTTCTAGTCAGCCAGGTCGTGTGTCAAAAAGTACATTTTCCCAAGGAACAATTCCAATGTTTAAAGCTATACACATGATACTCTTGTGTTCCTTAAAAAAAAAATAACTAGCAACAGTGAATCTAATGCTGAAATAGAGATTTATATGCCACTTGTGCTTAGATTTTTGGTTTTCCATGTTCTGTGTGTTTTATGTTTGCATCTGTGTAGTGCTTAAGGAATAATAGATATCGAAATTCAGTTTTATTCTCACCTCATTTAGTCTGATATTCTGGAGAAATTAACATAGAAAAAGATATTGGGGGATGTTGAAATATTTCACAAGTTCTTTCATGTATTCCCTTTTTATGGATTAAATTACTTTAGTTCTGTCTTTGGAATTTTTCTGAAAATAGTGGCAGATTACTGAGCAAATGAGCTATATGAACTTTAAAAAAAATCTGTACATTTTAACAATTCGATAATTTCTTGTCTGTTTTAAATTAGTGATGAAGGTAAACTATTGTTCAGTTACCCATAACCCCTTATACTAGTTCCCTTTAGTTGGGAGAACTGTAACATTTACTGTCACCTCATGACAATTGTTTTACTCAATTATAGTTCCTTATAAGTTGTTTTTCCCTTTTCAGTGCTTTTCTTGACATTGGTGAGTGTCACTATCAGAAGCATATAGAAGATGATTCTGTTTGCCTCCTGTCCATGCACAGTTCCTAGAATTTGTTCATTCAGTTAAATGGGGTGGGGGTGGGGGTGATAGTGGAAGTCATGTTAGCTTTGTGTGTCTTATTGCTACAATAGTTTCAGCATTGAGAACATTGACATTGCTGCTTCCCTTTTGTTAAACAGTGGGGACAAGGAGAAGAATCTGGTAAACAAAACAAGAGTAGAAGAGGCAAGAGAGTAATGAAGTTTTCATGGTGTCACAATATATTAAAAATAAACACAATAATACCTGATTAATTAGAAGGCATTTCTATCTAAATTTTACAATAATTTAAGTCAGTAAAATGTCACTTATTTCAGCTACATACACCCTTGACCAAAAAAAGAATTGCCGAGTAGAAGTTTTTATAGGACAGTTATTTGTGGCTTCCTCCCTTATCTTCTTTAAAAAGAGCAACTTGTGCTTTTCCTCAACTGCGTTCCTATTACTGCATTGTATGTACTTTTATTAGAGTATTAGTACTTAATCACTTTCTCCCTGGTTATATATTCATTTGTACGCATTTTTATTTTTCCCACTCAGGGAGCTTTAAATGTCATATTCACTTTTGCATTTCCTATCATACCTAGCATAATAAATACTTAATTGAATAATCTTTTCACAAACTATTTAATCTTTTCCTCAAGTATACCTTGCATTGTTAATTTACACTATAAGCTTTTTTTTGTACAATATAGAAATATAAATATTTTCCTATTGTGAATGGCTATAAATTTGAAATAAGTAGTCAGTTTTTTTTAAATTAATCAATATAATGCCAATTTATAATAACACCAAGTTCTCATTATATGTGGGTCATTTCTTGAGCACTCTGAACTGTTACATTGACATACAGTACTTGCCCACTCCCATGCCAACATTACACTACTTTTATTTTAAAAGTCTTGTTATTGCATAAATAAGTCTCCACACCTTATCACTACCACATCTTCTTCTTCCTCTTCAAAATTGTCTTGGCTGTTTTGGTTCTTTTTTTTTTTTTTTTATACAGCAGGTTCTTATTAGTCATCAATTTTATACACATCAGTGTATACATATCAATCCCAATCGCCCAATTCATCACACCACCACCCCCAGCCCCCCGCAGCTTTCCCCCTTTGGTGTCCATACGTTTGTTCTCTACATCTGTGTCTCAATTTCTGCCTGCAAACCGGTTCATCTGTACCATTTTTCTAGGTTCCACATACCTGCGTTAATATACGATATTTGTTTTTCTCTTTTGACTTACTTCACTCTGTATGACAGTCTTTAGATCCATCCACGTCTCAACAAATGACCCAATTTCATTCCTTTTTATGGCTGAGTAATATTCCATTGTATATATGTACTACTGTGAATGGCTATAAATTTGAAATAAGTGGTCAGGTTTTATGTAAATATTTCTTTTCCATTTTGGCTTGAAGTTGCTTTTAAGTGAAGTCTTTTGTTCACGTATTTATAAGTCATAGATTTCTAGAGCTAGGTGGGATCTGGTCCATCATTTTGCAGATAGATAAACCAAGGTGTGCAGAATTTACCTTGTCCATGGTCATACACTGAGTGGCATAGCTAGAATTGATTTTCAGTCCAGAACTCTCTTCAGTCTACCACATGTTAGGGAAGACTTTCTGGAGGAAGAAAGGCTTGATTAGCTTGGCTTATGTGGATGGAATGGAGAAGAAAGAGGTCTATAACCCTTTAATAATAGAAGGCTCAGAGGAAAGGTGTTATCATTCACCTACTTCTTTCCTATAATATGGAAATTAAGTATACCAAAGCTTATTACTTGTTACTTAATCTATATTGCACAGCAGCTTTACAGTTAAAACACTATATTGAAATGTAAGGCTGGACGCTATAAAACTCTTAGAGGAAAACATAAGCAGAACACTCTTTGACATAAATTGCAGCAAGATCTTTTTTGATCCACCTCCTAGAGTAATGAAACTAAAAACAAAAATAAACAAGTGGGATCTAATTAAACTTAAAAGCTTTCGCACAGCAAAGGAAACCATAAACAAAACAAAAAGACAACCTTCAGAATGGGAGAAAATATTGGCAAATGGAGCAACCAACAAGGGATTAATCTCCAAAATATATGAACAGCTCATGTAGCTCAATATCAAAAAAACAAGCAACCCAATCAAAAAGTGGGTGGAAGATCTAAATAGACATTTCTCCAAAGAAGACATGCAGGTGGCAAAAAAAGCCCATGAAAAGATGCTTAACATCACAAATTATTAGAGAAGTGCAAATCAAAACTGCAATGAGGTATCTCACCTCACACCAGTCAGAATGGCCGTCATCAAAAAATCTACAAACAATAAATGCTGGAGAGGGTGTGGAGAAAAGGGAACCCTCCTACACTGTTGGTGGGAATGTAAATTGGTACAGCCACTATGGAGAACAGTATGGAGGTTCTTTAAAAAACTAGAAATAGAGCTACCATACGACCCAGCAATCCCCACTCCTGGGCATATACCCAGACAAAACCATAATTCGAAATGATAGATGCACCCCAATGTTCATTTCAGCACTATTTACAATAGCCCGGACATGGTAGCAACCTAAATGTCCATCAACAGAGGGATGGATAAAGAATATGTGGTACACATATGCAACGTAATATTAGCCATAAAAAAGAACAAAATAATGCCAACTGCAGCAACATGGATGGACCTAGAGATTATCATACTGAGTGAAGTAAGTCAGAGGAAGACAAACATGATCTCACTTATATGTGGAATCTAAAAAAAAGGGTACAAATAAACTTATTTACAAAATAGAAGTAGAGTCACAGATGTAGAAAACAAACGGTTACCAGGGGATTAGTGGGGGGGGGGATGAATTGGGAGATTGAGATTGACATATACACACTACCATATGTAAAATAGATAACTAATAAGAACCTGCTGTATAGCACAAGGAATTCTTCTCAATACTCTGTAATGACCTATATGGGAAAAGAATGTAAAAAAAGAAAAAAGATTGGATATATGATATATGTATAACTGATTCACTTTGCTGTACACCTGAAACTAACACAACATTGTAAATCAACTGTACTTCAATAAAAATTTAAAACAAAAACAAAAACACTATATTGAAATACTTCTAGAACTTCTAGTACTATAGCTTTCAAACACCTTGTGCCAAATAATACTAGAGAAAGACTACAATGTCTAAACAAAGCTAGGGAAATGCACTAGCAAATTCAGTAATTAGAATTATATTCTTATTTAATTGTGAGGGATAATTATTTGTTGTTACCTGTAATCAGGGCAGAAAGTGTTACTTATGTATGGAACTCAGTCTTTTATACTGAGGAAGTATGAATTGTAATACATTTGACCAAATTAAAATGCTTGCAGTATAATTAGTAATAACTGAAGTGAAAATAATGGTTTATCTCAGTCACATGATTAAATTTGAAATAGAAGTGATGAATTGTTAATCAGTAGTTTCCAAACTTTAATGAATTTGCCATCTGAGTACTGTGAGAATAGGAAAATTGCTATTCTCCCGTATTAGTGTTTGTTCAAAGAATTTGGAGTTTTGCTGACTTTTACTTAAAATGGATATAAAAAAATAGGAAATCTTTAAGTCTAAGTTAGATTAAGTTAATCATTTTAATTAGTAATGGCTTTCTTCCAACTAGATTATCTAACTAAATACCCAGGTGATTGTATATAAGTGATCATTCTTGTCGTAGCACAGTATCTTTTATTAAACCTGGCCAACACTACTATATCTACTTTGAAAAAAGTGGAAAATTATTCATATGGAAGGGACAGATTTTTGTGTACTGTGAGTGAGCTCATTTTCCTCTTAGCTATCAAGAAAATTCAGTGAATATTACCTAAGATAATGACACATTTGCTTTTTCATCTGTCATCCATCCTCTCGTCATTCTGTCAAGGAGATTTTACTGCTTGTTTTTCAGGGAGGTTAAAAAGAAGTAAGATAGATTAAGCCCTATTAAAACTACTTCAGGTTCTTTAAAAGAAAGTAGCAAAATGTTGATACTGTGCTATGAAGCTATTTGATATTGTAAACTAATCAGCATTCTGTTCATCTTTCCAAAGAAACAATAATTATAATGTTTTATAAGCATTTAGGATATGGCCATGTTTACTGCATTTTCATTTTCATTTAAGGAGAATCCACTTTGGTTTTGGAAATCAGTCTTTGTCTCCAAATATAAATTGACAATCTCAGTCTTATATAACTTAGCTGAATTTTACCCCAGAAATAATTATATCCTTTTTGCTTTAACAGGGTTCACCATATATCACAGTTTGCTTGGAACAGTCCTGGTTTATGCCTTTGGCTCTCAACTTTCCCATTTTGGATAACAAATTGTATGGCCATCTTAGCTTTAACTGTCCTTAATTTCAGTTAAATTTTTTCAGTGAATATATAATAAAGCAATATTGTTGAACTTTGTTATGAAAAACTGATTTTTTTTTCTGAAACAGATTTTGATATTTTTCATGAATGCTTACTTAGTGCTATGAACATTGAGCACTTATTGTGTGTACATGATAGTTATTACTTTAGAAAGAAAGCAGCAATTAATTATGTAAAGTTCAGACATCAATATTGAGTTTAATAGGGAAGATTGAGAGGTATAGTTTAGTACTTATGAGCCAGACTCTGACTGACTGCCTGGATGCCTATCCTTACTTACTAGTTATGTGTTACATACTTACTAGCTATGTGACCTTGGGAATGGTGCTTAACCTCTTCGTGCCTTAGTTTTCACATCTGTAAAGTGAAGAGAGTAATAGTACCTACCTCAGGGTTGTTATGAAGATAAACCAGGTTAATAAATGTACCACATAGTTATAATAAGTGTTCAGTTAGTGTTAGCTAATATCATTAAGAATGTATAAAGCACTTTGATGATCAAATGTTAATCTTTGAAATTCCCATTAGCAATAAAAACCCTCATGAGTGAAATTAAAGCCATAGTAGTATATTTCAATATTTGTATAGGCCCATCTCCTAAAATTCTTTTTCATTCTCTCACCATCACTACCTGTACCTTTCAGTAAATCCTCAGAATCCACAGGAAAGTACAGAAGCTCAAATAAGATTTAATGAGGAGCAGAGTAGTGTTAAATTTTAGTATGTATAGTTAATTTATATGTTGAAACATACTTTGGTGAGTGGGAGTAGAGGAACCTATTCTTTTGGGCTAGACCATTGATTTTTTTAAACAACTTTACTGAGGTGTGCTACACAACAAAATGAGTATATAATTTAATGTTATGACATATTTACACACCAATGAAACCATCACCAAATCAAGATAATAAACATATGCATCACCCCTGAAAGTTTCCTCGTGTTCCTTTATAATCCTTCCCTCCTGCCTCACATCCTGAACTCACAGTCCCCTGCCCCTCATTCCCTGGCAACCAGGGACCTACTATCTGATGCTACGGGTTAGTTTACATTTTCTCGAAATGATTATAAATGGAATCATATAGTATATACTCTTTTTTTGTCTCTTTCTCTCATAATTATTTTGAGATTCATCCATGTTATTGGAGTGTATCAATAGTTTGTTACTTTACATCACTGAATAATATCCGTTGTATGGATACACAACAGTTTGTCCATTTTCCTGTTGATGGACATTTGGGTTGTTGGCAGTTTTGTGATATTCCAGTAAAGCTGCAGTGAGTATCCATGTGAAAGTGTTTACATGGATGCATGCCTTTCATTTTTGTCTAAATACTCAGGAGTAGAATGATTGGATCATATATTTAACTTTTTAAGAAACCACCAAACTGTTTTTCAGTTCCTGTACCATTTTACATTCCCACCAGCAGTGTATGAGAGTTTTAGTTCTTCCATATCCTTGCCAATACTTGATTTGTTTGTTTTTTGTTGTTGTTGTTGTTTTTTTTTCTTCTTTGGCCGTGCGGCATGTGGGATCTTAGTTCCCCAACCATGGTTTGAACCTGCGCCCCCTGCATTGGAAGTGTGGATTCTTAACCACTGGACCGCCAGGGAAGTCCCCACCAACACTTGATAATGATCATTCTTTTTTAATTTTAGCTATTTTAAAATGTATGTAACGGTATCTCATATTATTTTAATTTGCACTTCTCTAGTAACTAACGATGTTGAGCATTTTTCATGTGCTTACTTGCCATCCATTTATCTTCTTTGAATTGCCCATTGACATCTTTTACCCCCTTTTTTTATTTTGGTCACTTTTTTATTATTGAGTTTTGACAGTTCCTAATATAGTCTAGATGCAAGTCCTTTATCAGAGCTATGCCTTGCAAATATTTTGTCTCAGTCTATAAATTGTCATTTAATTCTCTTAATTGTTTCTAATGTTGATAAAGACAGTGTTTCATTTTTATTTTTTCTCTGTAGCATGTTTTTGGTGTTATAGCTAAGAAATCTTTGCCTTGCCCCAAATTTCAAGTGTTTTCCCCTGTGTTTTCTTTTAGAAGTTTTATAGTTTTAGGTTTTATCTTTAGATCTATGATACATTTTGATTCAGTATTTGTTTTTGGTGCAATATATGGTTCAAAACTAATTTTTCCACACAGACACCTGATTATTCCAGCACCATTTGTTGAAAATACTATCCATTCTCTGTGGAATTACATTTCTATCTTGATCAAAAATCAGCTGCCTAAATATGCATGGTTCTATTTCTATAAAGTAAGTCCCCTATATACGAACGAGTTCCGTTCCAAGAGCACATTCATAAGTCCAGTTTGTTCGTAAGTCCAACAAAGTTAGCATAGGTACCCAACTATCACAATTGGCTATATAGTACTGTACTGTAATAGCTTTATAATATTGTCACACAAATGATACATAAAAAATGAACAAACAAAAAATAAAACATTTTAAATTGTACAGTACCTTGAAAAGTACAGTAGTACAGTACAACAGCTGGCATACAGGGGCTGGCATTGAGTAAAGAGGCAAGAAGGGTTACTGACTGGAGGAGGGAGGGGGGTAGGAGATGGTAGAGCTGAAGGATCAGCAGCAGTAGGAGATGGAGGGCAAGCTGCAATTTCACTCACGCCTGACGTTGATGGCACAGGTTCTGGTTCCTTGCTAGATTCAATTTTATCTACCCTCTAGAAAAAATGATCCAGTGATGTCTTGGTAGTAGCTCTTTTTTTCTCGTCATAAATGACACAGCACTGGATTGCGTTTTGAACGGCTGCTGCAACCTTCGTGTACCATTCTACATTCAGATCCTGTGCCTCAGAAACTAACAGTGCCTCCTCAAATAAAGAAAATCCCCTTGCCTTGCCATTTCCTGTGTCGTGAATCTTTGATTCTTCAGTTACTTCTTCTTCCTATTATCTCTCTTTGTCCTTTCTCTGGGCTTCCAATTCCTGGCGCTTCTTAGCAGTACCAGCTACATCACCACTGCTTCTACTCTTACTTCCAGACATCCTGGGCTTGAAATAAAGATACTGTACTACTGTACTCTATACAGTACTGTACAGTAAAGAACACAAAAGCACAGCCACTTGTACGTGATTGGACATGCGAATGCATGTTCGCATCTTTGAAAGTTCGCAACTTAAAGGTTCGTATGTGGGGGACTTACTGTACTTTCTATTCTGTTCCATTAACCTGTTTGTCTGTCTTTACTCCATTACCACACTGCCTTCATTACTGTTTCTTTATAATTAAGTTTTGAAATTAGATACTGCTAGTCATCCAACCGTTTTCTACTTATTCAGAGTTGTTTTGAACTGGGTCCTTTGCATTTCTTTATGAATTTTAGAGTCAGATTTTCAGTTTCCACCAAAAAAGGCTACTAGGATTTTGATTGAGATGGGGTTGGATCTATAAGTCAATTGGGGGAGAATTGACATTTTAACAACACTGAGTCTTCTGATCCATGAACATGGTATCTCTTTCCAATTTGTTAGACCTTCTTTAATTTCATCAATGTTTTATAGTTGTCAATATACAGATCTTACACATCTTTTATTGTGTATTTTACCTGTTTCCTACTTTTCATGCTATCGTAAATGGCATTGTTTTTAATTTCATGTTCCAGATTTTTTTGCTGCTAGTATGTAGAAATAACAATTGTTTTTTTATATTGAACTTGTATACTACAACTTTGATAAAATGACATTCTTGTAGCTTTTTTGTAGATTTCATCAGTTTTTTGACGTAGACAATCATGTCATTCATGAATAAAGAGTTTTAATTCTTTCTCATATGGATGTATTTTCTTTATTTTCAATGGCTAGAACTTGCAGTATAGTGTTATAGAAGTGAAGAGGATGGGCATTCTTGTTTTGTTCCTGGTCTTGAGGGAAATCATTCATTTTTTTTACCATTAAGTATGATGTTGGCTGTGATTTTACATAGATGCTTTTAATTAGGTTGAGGAAGTTCCATTCTGTTCCC
Source organism: Balaenoptera musculus (assembly GCF_009873245.2). NCBI lineage: Eukaryota > Metazoa > Chordata > Mammalia > Artiodactyla > Balaenopteridae > Balaenoptera > Balaenoptera musculus. Next base: position 68,221,932 of record NC_045806.1, on the reverse strand, counting down.
AGTTTGATGAACATTTTTCTTAGGGATGGATGTTGGATTTTTTCAAATGCTGTTTGTATATCTGTTGAGGTAAATCACATGTTTTTTTGTTTTTTATTATAGCATTTATAATTACATTGATTTTCAATTGTTAAACTAACCTTGTATTCCCAGGATAAACACTTCATCATGATATGTTATCCTTTTTATATGTACATATAACTGAATTTGATTTGCTAAATTTTTGTTCACAAGTTTTATATTATGTTGATGAGGGATTTTGGTTTGTGGATTTCTTGTAATATCTTTCTGATTTTGGTATCAGGGTAATAATGGCCTCATTAAATGAGTTGGGAAACATTACCTCTTCTTCAGTTTTCTGGAAGAATTATTTAGAATTGGAATTGCTTTTTAAATATTTGTTATATTGACCTTAAAAAAAAAAAACAGAAGAGCCAGTTATTTTACCAGGAAAATGAGTTTATTTGGGGAAAAGCAGAGAATTGCAATTCAGGACAAGCAAACTAGGGCAACCTATAGGCAAGACTCCCTTTTAAATGAGGTTTCCTTTATTTATTTTACAGTTATAATTCACCAGTGAATTCATCTGGGCTTGGGGTTTTCTTTATTTCTCCTTGAGTGAGCATTGGTATTCTTTTTCTTTCAAGGAAATTGTTCATTGTTGAATATGATGTCATAAAGTTTTTCATAAAATCTCCTTACTAATCTATTAATGTTTGTAGACACTGTTGTGATGTCTACTTTCATATTTCAGCCATAATTATGGATTGGTCTTTTTCTCTTTGCAGATATATCAGTTTTTGCTTCGTGTATTTTGAAGCTCTGTTTTTAGGTGCATAAATCATTTATAAATTTGACCTCTTGATTAGTTGTCCCCTTTATCATTATGAATTGACCTTCTTAATCCCTGGTAGTTTTCTCCATTATTATTGAAAGATATATTCACTCAGTATAAAATTCTAGGTTCATTTCTTTGTGTTTTTTTTAATTTCCAGTTTTTTGAGATATAATTGGCATACAGCACTGTATAAGATTAAGGTGTGCAACATAATGATTTGACTTATGTACATCATGAAATATTTGTCATAGTAAGTTTAGTGAACATACAGCATCTCATATACATACAAAATTAAAGAAATAAAACCCAATTTTTCACTTGTAATGAGAACTCTTAGAATTTACCCTAACAACTTTCATATAAAATATACAGCATTTTAATTATATTTATCATGTTGTATATTACGTCCTTAGTACTTACTTATCTTGTAACTAGAAGTTTGTACTTTTTAGCTACTTCATCCAATTCTATTTCCCCCACACCCTGCCTCTGGTAACCACAAATCTGATCTCTCTTTCTATGAATTTGCTTGTTTGTTTTTGAAATATAATTGACCTACAACACTGTGTAAGTTCCTGTTACACAACATAGTGATTCAGTATTTCTATACATTTCAAATTGGTCACCATGGTAAGTCTAGTTACAATATGTCACCAAAGATTGACTATATTTCCCACACTGTACATTTCATACCCATGACTCATTTATTGCACAACTAGAAGTTTGTACCTCTTAATCCCCCTTACCTATTTCTTTCTTCACTGTACTCCCCTCCTCTCTCACAAACACCTGCTTGTTCTTTGTATCTATAACACTGTTTATGTTTTGTTATGTGTATTCGTTTATTTTGTTTTTTTAGATTCCACATATAAGTGAGATCATGTGGTATTTGTCTTTCTCTGACTTATTTCACTTTGCATAGTACCTTCTAGATCCACTCATGTTCTTGCAAATGGCAAGATTTCATTTTTAGTGGTTTATTAAAATTCCAGTGAATGTGTGTGTATATATACACACATATATATACACATATATATGCATTTGTTATTGATGGACATGTAGGTTGCTTCCATATCTTGGCTACTGTAAAAATTGCCACAATGAACATTGGACTCCATATAACTTTTTGGATTAGTGTTTTTGTTTTCTTTGGGTAAATACCCAGATGAAGTTGCTGGATCATATGGCAGTTCTATTTTTAATTTGTTGAGGAACCTCAATACTGTTTTCCTTTGTGGCTGCACCAATTTACATTCCCACCAACAACAGTGCATGAGGGTTCCCTCTTCTCCACATTCTCTCCAACACTTCTTCACATTCTCGCCAACACTTGTTGTTTGTTGTCTTTTTGATAATAGCCATTCTGACAGATGTGAGGTGGTATCTCAGTGTGGTTTTGATTTTCATTTCCTTGATAATTAGCGATGTTGAGCATCTTTTCATTAGTCTGCTGGCCATCTGTAGGCCTTTGGAAAAATGTTGATTCAGGTCCCCTGTCCATTTCTTAATCAGGTTATTCGTTCTTTTGCTGTTGAGTGTATGAGTTATTTGTGTATTTTGGATGTTAACTCCTTATCAGTAATATTATTTACAAATATCTTCTTCCATTCAGTAGGCTGCCTTTTCGTTTTCTTGATAGTTTCCTTTGCTGTGCAAAAGTTTTTTAGTTTGATGTTGTCCCATTTCTTTATTTTTGGTTTTGTTTCCTTTTCCTGAGGACACATGTTCAAAAAATATTGCTAAGTCTGATGTCAAAGAGTGTACTGTTTATGTTTTCTTCTAGGAGTTTTATGGTTTCAGGTCTTAATTCTTTAATCCATTTTTAGTTTATTTTTGTATATGGTGTGAGAAAGTAGTCCAGTTTGATTCTTTTGCATGTAATTATTCAGTTTTCTCAACACCTTTTATTGAAGAAACTGTCTTTTTCCCACTGTATTGTTTTGCCTCCTTTGTTGGAGATTAATTGACCATATAAACATTAATTTGTTTCTGGGCCTTGTTCTTTTCCATTGATCTATGTGTCTGTTTTTGTGCCAGTACCATAATGTTTTGATTACTGTAGGTTTGTAGTATAATTTGACATCAGGGTGCATGATATCTACAGCTTTGTTATTTTTTCTCAAGATTGCTTTGGCAATTTGGGGTCTTTTCTGATTCCATACAAATTTTAAGATTATTTGCTCTAGTTCTCTGAGACATGTCATGGGTATTTTGATAAGGATTGCATTAAATATGTAGATTGCTTTGGGTAGTATGGACATTTTAACAATATTAATTCTTTCAACCCAAGAACAAAGGATATCTTTCATTTCTTTTTATTGTCTTCAGTTTCCTACATCAATGTTTTATACTTTTCAGAGGATAGTCTTTCACTTCCCAGGTTAAGTTTATTCCTAAGTATTTTATTCTTTTTAATGTGATTTTAAATGGGATTGTTTTCTTGCTTTCTCTTTCTGATAGGTTATTATTAGTGTATAGAAAAGCAATAGATTTCTGTATATTAATCTTGTATCTTGCAACTTTACTAAATTTATTTGTTCTAATAGCATTTTGGTGGAGATATATGAATTTTCTCTATACAGCATCATGTTATGTGCAAATAGTGACAGTTTTACCCCTTCCCTTGCAATTTGATGTATTTTATTTCTTTTTTTTAATTGAAGTATAGTTGATTTGCAATGTTGTGTTAGTTTCACATGAACAGCAAAGTGATTCAGTTGTACATATACATATACATGTATATATTCTTATTCAGATTATTTTCCCATATAGGTTATTACAAAATATTGACTATAGTTCCCTGTGCTATACAGTAGGTCCTTGTTATTTATCTATTTTATATATATTAGTGTGTATATGTTACTCCCAAACCTACAGTTTTTCCCTCCCCCACCACCGTTTCCCTTTGGTAACCATAAGTTTGTTTTCTACATCTGTAAATCTGTTTCTGTTTTGTAAATATGTTAATTTTGTATCACTTGTTTTTACATTCCACATATAAATGATATGATATTTGTCTTTCTCTATCTGGCTTACTTCACTTAGTACGATAATCTCTAGGTCCATCCATGTCGCTGCAATTGGCATTATTTCATTCTTCTTCATGCCTGAGTATTATTCCATTGTATATGTATAAAACATCTTTCTCATTTCATCTGTTGATGGACATTTAGTTTGTTTCCAAGTCTTGGCTACTGTAAATAGTGCTGCAATGAACATTGGGATGCATGTATCTTTTCGAATTATGGTTTTCTCCAGATATATGCCCAGGAGTAGGATTGCAGGATCGTATGGTAACACTATTTTTAATTTTTTTTTTAGGAACCCCCATACTGCTCTCCATAGTGGCTGCACCAATTTACATTTCTACCAACAATGTAGGAGGGTTTCCATTTCTCCACACCCTCTCCAGCATTTATTGTTTGTAGACTTTTTGATGATGGCCATCCTGACCAGTGTGATGTGATACCTCATTGTAGTTTTGATTGGTATTTCTCTAATAATTAGCGATGTTAAACATCTTTTCATGTGCCTGTTGGCCATCTGTATATCTTCTTTGGAGAAATGTCTATTTAGATTTTCTGCCTATTTATTGATTGGGTTGTTTGGTTTTTTGATATTGAGCTACCTGGGCTGTTTGTATATTTCAGAGATTAATCCCTTAATTAGTCCATAGGTTGTCTTTTCATTTTGTTTGTGGTTTCCTTTTCTGTACAAAAGGTTTTAAGTTTAATTAGGTCCCATTTGTTTTTGTTTTTGTTTTTCATTACTCTAGGAGACAGAGCCAAAAAGATATTGATGCAATTTATGTCAAAGAGTGTTCTGCCTATGTTTTCATCAAGGAGTTTTATGGTATCTGGTCTTACATTTAGGTCTTTTTTTTAAATTTATTTTTGAATGCGTTGGGTCTTCGTTGCCACGCGCGGGCTTTCTGTAGTTGTGGGAGCAGGGGGCTACTCTTCGTTGAGGTGCACGGGCTTCTCATTGAGTTGGCTTCTCTTGTGGTGGAGCACAGGCTCTAGGCTCGCGGGCTGTAGAGCGCAGGCTCAGTAGTTGTGGCGCACAGGCTTAGTTGCTGCACGGCATGTGGGACCTTCCAGTACCCGGGCTCGAACCCATGTTCGTGGATGGCAGGTGGATTCTTAACCACTGTGCCACCAGGGAAGGCCCACATTTAAGTCTTTAATCCATTTTGAGTTTATTTTTGTGTATAGTGTTAGAGAATGTTCTAATTTCATTCTTTTACATGTAGATATCCAGTTTTCCCAGCACCACTTACAAAAGAGACTGTCTTTTCTCCATTCTATACTCTTGCCTCCCTTGGTGTAGATTAATTGACCAAATATGTGTGTATTTATTTCTGGGCTTTCTATCTTATTCCATTGATATATATTTCTATTTTTTTACCAGTACCATACTGTTTTGATTACTGTGCTTTGTAGTATAGTCTGAAGACACAGAGTGTGATTCCTCCAGCTGCTTTCTTCTTTCTAAAGATTGTTTGGGCTATTCAGGTTCTTTTGTGTTTCCATACAAATTTTAAAATTTTTTGTTCTAGTTCTGTGAAAAATGCCATTGGTAATTAGATAGGGTTTTCACTGAATCTGTAGATTGCCTTGGGTAGCATATTCATTTTCACAATATTGATTCTTCCAATCCAAGAACATGGTATATCTCTCCATCTGTTTGTGTCATCTTCCATTTCTTTCATCATTTTCTTATAGTTTTCAGAGTACAGGTTTTTGCCTCCTTAGGTAGGTTCATTCCTATGTATTTTATTCTTTTTTTTTAACATCTTTATTGGAGTATAATTGCTTTACAGTAGTGTGTTAGTTTCTGCTTTATAACAAAGTGAATCAGTTATACATATATATATGTTCCCATATCTCTTCCCACTTGCGTCTCCCTCCCTCCCACCCTCCCTATCCCACCCGTCTAGGTGGTCACAAAGCACCAATCTGATCTCCCTGTGCTATGTGGCTGCTTCCCACTAGCTATCTATTTTACATTTGGTAGTGTATATATGTCCATGCCACTCTCTCACTTTGTCCCAGCTTACCCTTTCCCTTACCTGTGTCCTCAAGTCCATTCTCTAGTAGGTCTGCATCTTTATTCCCATCTTGCCTCTAGGTTCTTTGTGACCTTTTTTGTTTTTTATTCTTATTCCATATATATGTGTTAGCATACGGGTATTTCCTTTTCTCTTTCTGACTTACTTCACTCTGTATGACAGACTCTAGGTCCATCCACCTCACTACAAATAACTCAATTTCGTTTCTTTTTATGGCTGAGTAATATTCCATTGTATATATGTGCCACATCTTCTTTATCCATTCATCTGTTGATGGACACCTAGGTTGCTTCCGTGTCCTGGCTATTGTAAATAGAGCTGCAATGAACATTTTGGTACATGACACTTTTTGAATTACGGTTTTCTCAGGGTATATGCCCAGTAGTAGGATTGCTGGGTCGTATAGTAGTTCTATTTTTAGATTTTTAAGGAACCTCCATACTGTTCTCCATAGTGGCTGTATCAACTTACATTCCCACCAACAGTGCAAGAGGGTTCCCTTTTCTCCACACCCTCTCCAACATTTATTGTTTGTAGATATTTTGATGATGGCCATTCTGACTGGTATGAGGTGATACCTCACTGTGGTTTTGATTTGGATTCCTGTAATGATTAGTGATGTTGAGCATCCTTTCATGTGTTTGCTGGCAATCTGTATATCTTTGGAGAAATGTCTATTTAGGTCTTCTACCCATTTTTGGATTCGGTTGTTCATTTTTTGGATATTGAGCTGCATGAGCTGCTTGTATATATAGGAGATTAATACTGTGTCACTTGCTTCATTAGCAAATATTTATTTTTCCCATTCTGAAGCTTGTCTTTTCTTCTTGTTTATGGTTGCCTTTGCTGTGCAAAAGCTTTCAAGTTTCATTAGGTCCCATTTGTTTATTGTTGTTTTTATTTCCATTTCTCTAGGAGGTGGGTCAAAAAGGATCTTGCTGTGATTTATGTCATAGAGTGTTCTATGTTTTCCTCTAAGAGTTTGATAGTGTCTGGCCTTACATTTAGGTCTTTAATCCATTTTGAGTTTCTTTTCGTGTATGGTGTTAGGGAGTGTTCTAATTTCATACTTTTACATATACCTGTCCAGTTTTCCCAGCACCACTTATTGAAGAGGCTGTCTTTTCTCCACTGTATATGCTTGCCTCCTTTATCAAAGATAAGGTGACCATATGTGTGTGGGTTTATCTCTGGGCTTTCTATCCTGTTCCATTGATCTATATTTCTATTTTTGTTCCAGTACCATACTGTCTTGATTACTGTAGCTTTGTAGTATAGTCTGAAGTCAGGGAGCCTGATTCCTCCAGCTCCATTTTTCGTTCTCAAGATTGCTTTGTCTATTCGGGGTCTTTTGTGTTTCCATACAAATTGTGAAAATTTTTGTTCTTGTTCTGTGAAAAATGCCATTGGTAATTTGATAGGGTTTTCACTGAATCTGTAGATTGCCTTGGGTAGTATATTCATTTTCACAATATTGATTCTTCCAATCCAAGAACATGGTATATCTCTCCATCTGTTTGTGTCATCTTCCATTTCTTTCATCATTTTCTTACAGTTTTCAGAGTACAGGTTTTTGCCTCCTTAGGTAGGTTCATTCCTATGTATTTTATTCTATTTTTTTAACATCTTTATTGGAGTATAATTGCTTTACAATGGTATGTTAGTTTCTGCTTTATAACAAAGTGAATCAGTTATACATATACATATGTTCCCATTCTCTTCCCACTTGCGTCTCCCTCCCTCCCACCCTCCCTATCCCACCCGTCTAGGTGGTCACAAAGCACCAATCTGATCTCCCTGTGCTATGCGGCTGCTTCCCACTTGCTGTCTATTTTACGTTTGGTAGTGTATATATGTCCATGCCAATCTCTCACTTTGTCACAACTTACCCTTCCCCCTCCCCATATCCTCAAGTCCATTCTCTAGTAGGTCTGTGTCTTTATTCCTGTCTTGCCCCTAGGTTCTTTGTGACCTTTTTTTTTTTCTTAGATTCCATATATATGTGTTAGCATACAGTATTTGCTTTTCTCTTTCTGACTTACTTCACTCTGTATGACAGACTCTAGGTCCATCCACCTCACTACAAATAACTCAATTTTGTTTCTTTTTATGGCTGAGTAATATTCCATTTTTTATATGTGCCACATATTCTTTATCCATTCATCTGTTGATGGACACTTAGGGAATGTAAATTGATGCAGCCACTATGGAGAACAGTATGGAGGTTCCTTAAAAAACTAAAAATAGAACTACCATACAACCCAGCAATCCCACTACTGGGCATATACCCTGAGAAAACCATAATTCAAAAAGTGTCATGTACCAAAATGTTCATTGCAGCTCTATTTACAATAGCCAAACAGAGACAATTTTATTTCTTCCTTTCTGATTTGTTACCATTTCTTTCTTTTTCTTGCCTAATTGCTCTGACTAGGACTCCTGTACTATTCTGAATAAAAGTGGTGAAAGTGAGCACTATTGTCTTAATCTTGATCTTAGAGGAAGAGCTTTCAGATTTTCACCATTGAGCATGAGGTTAGCTCTAATCTTCTATTATATTGGCCAAGATTACCTTTAAAAACAGGCAATAAAAAGCTTTAAGATTTCCATTAGAATCCAGAAACATTTGGACATTCTTTGTCAACTCCAAAGAGCAGCTTATAAAATCAATATTTTGGTAATTATTTTCTATTGTGAAAACAGTTTTCATATTTTAAAATGTAATTTTAACATATGCTTTGTAGATAAGGCAGATTCCTACAAGAGCAGAAATTTTTAATAAAACAATAATTCACTAATAATTACAACTTTAATATGTTTTCATTGTATTTAATTTTTGATAGTTTGATTAATATGTGTCTTGGCATGTTTCTCCTTGGATTTATCCTGTATGAGACTATCTGTGCTTCCTGAACTTGATTAACTATTTCCTTTCCCATATTAGGGAAGTTTTCAACTATAATCTCTTCAAATATTTTCTCAGTCCCTTTCTTTTACTCTTCTTCTTCTGGGACCCCTATAATTCGAATGCTGGTGCATTTAATGTTGTCCCAGAGGTCTCTGAGACTGTCCTCAGTTCTTTTCATTCTTTTTTCTTTATTCTGCTCTGCAGTAGTTTTTTCCACTATTTTATATTCCAGGTCACTTATCCGTTCTGCCTCAGTTATCCTGCTATTGATCCCTTCTGGAGAATTTTTAATTTCATTTATTGTGTTGTTCATCATTGTTTGTTTGCTCTTTAGTTCTTCTAGGTCCTTGTTAAACGTTTCTTGTTTTTCCTCTTCTATTTCCTAGATTTTGGATCATCTTTACTATCATTTTTCTGAATTCTTTTTCAGGTAGACTGCCTATTTCCTCCTCATTTGTTAGGTCTGGTGGGTTTTTGCCTTGCTCCTTCATCTGCTGTGTGTTTCTCTGTCTTCTCATTTTGCTTAACTTACTGTGTTTGGGGTCTCCTTTACGCAGGCTGCAGGTTTGTACTTTCCGTTGTTTTTGGTGTCTGTCCCCAGTGGCTAAATTTAGTTCAGTGGGTTGTGTAGGCTTCCTGGTGGAGGGACTAGTGCCTGTGATCTGGTGGATGAGGCTGGATCTTGTCTTTCTGGTGGGCAGGTCCATGTCTGGTGATGTGTTTTAGGGTGTCTGTGACCTTATTATGATTTTAGGCAGCCTCTCTGCTAATGGATGGGGTTGCGTTCCTGTCTTGCTAGCTGTTTGGCATAGGGTGTCCAGCACTGTAGCTTGCTGGTCGTTGAGTGGAGCTGGGTCTTGGCGTTGAAATGGAGATCTCTGGGAGATTTTCACCGTTTGATATTACATGGAGCTGGGAGGTCTCTTGTGGACCAGTGTCACTTGGCTCTCCCACCTCAGTGGCACAGCCCTGATGCCTGGCTCTAGCACTAAGAGCCTTTCCTCCACACGGCTCAGAATAAAAGGGAGAAAAAATAAAGAAAGAAGAAGATTAAAATAAAATAAAGTAAAATAAAATAAAATTGTTATTTAAAAATACTTATTAAGAAAAAGCTTTTTTAAGTAATAAAAACAAAAACGGACAGACAGAACCTTAGTACAAATGTTAAAGCAAAGCTATACAGACAAAATCACATACAGAAGCATACACATACACACTCACAAAAAGAGAAAAAGGGAAAAATATATATATATCGTTGCCCCCAAAGTCTACCTCCTCAATTTGGGATGATTCGTTGTCTATTCAGGTATTCTACAGATGCAGGGTACATCAAGTTGATTGTGGAGATTTAATCCGCTGCTCCTGAGGCTGCTGGGAGAGATTTCCCTTTCTCTTCTTTGTTCGCACAGTTGCCGGGGCTCAGCTTTGGATTTGGACCCGCCTCTGCGTGTAGGTCGCCTGAGGGCATCTGTTCCCCCTCAGACAGGATGGGGTTAAAGGAGCAGCTGATTCGGCTGCTCTGGCTCACTCAGTCTGGGGGGAGGGAGGGGTACGGATACAGGGCGAGCCTGTGGCGGCAGCGGCCAGCGTGACGTTGCACCAGGCTGAGGTGCGCGGTGCGTTCTTCTGGGAAAGTTGTCCCTGGATCCCAGGACCCTGGCAGTGGCGGGCTGCACAGGCTCCCGGGAGGGGAGGTGTGGATATTGACCTGTGCTCGCACACAGGCTTCTTGGTGGCGGCAGCAGCAGCCTTAGCGTCTCATGCCCGTCTCTGGTGTCCGCGCTGATAGCCGCGACTCGCACCTGTCTCTGGAGCTCCTTTAAGTGGTCCTCTTAATCCCCTCTCCTCATGCACCAGGAAACAAAGAGGGAAGAAAAAGTCTCTTGCCTCTTTGGCAGCTCCAGACTTATTCCCGGACTCCCTCCCGGCTAGCCGTGGTGCACTAGCCCCCTTCAGGCTGTGTTCACGCAGCCAACCCCAGTCCTCTCCCTGGGATCTGACCTCTGAAGCCCGAGCCTCAGCTCCCAGCCCCCACCCGCCCTGGCGGGTGAGCAGACAAGCCTCTCAGGCTGGTGAGTGCAGGTCGGCTCCAATCCTCTGTGCGGGAGTCTCTCCGCTTTGCCCTCTGCACCCCTGTTGCTGCGCTCTCCTCCGTGGCCCCGAAGCTTCACCCCTCCACCACCCGCAGTCTCTGCCCACGAAGGGGCTTCTAGTGTGTGGATACCTTTCCTCCTTCACAGCTCCCTCCCACAGGTGCAGGTCCTGTCCCTATTCTTTTGTCTCTTTTTTTACTTTTTTCTTTTGCCCTACCCAGGTACATGGGGGAGTTTCTTGCCTTTTGCGAGGTCTGAGGTCTTCTGCCAGCGTTCAGTAGGTGTTCTATAGGAGCAGTTCCACTTTGTAGATGTATTTCTGATGTATCTGTGGGGAGCAAGGTGATCTCCGCGTCTTACTCTTCTGCCATCTTGAAGCTCCTGTTCTTTTTGATACAGTGGTAAATGGGAATGTTTCCTTAATTTCTCGTTCTGATCTTTTGTTGTTAGTGTATAGGAATGCAAGAGATTTCTGTGCATTAATTTTGTATCCTGAAACTTTACCAAATTCATTGATAAGCTCTAGTAGTTTTCTGGTAGTGTCTTTAGGATTTTCTATGTATAGTATCATGTCATCTGCAGACAGTGACAGTTATACTTCTTTTCCAATTTGAATTCCTTTTATTTCTTTTTCTTCTCTGATAGCCGTGGATGGGACTTCCAAAACTGTGTTGAATAAAAGTAGCAAGAATGCACATCCTTGTCTTGTTCCTGATCTTAGAGGAAATGCTTTCAGCTTTTCACTGTTGGGTATGATGTTAGCTGTGGGTTTTTCACATGTGGATTTTATTATGTTAAGGTAGGTTCCCTCTTTGCCTACCTTTTGGGGAGTTTTTATCATAAATGGATGTTGAATTTTGTCAAAAGCTTTTTCTGCATCTGTTGAGATGATCATATGGTTTTCATTCTTCAACTTGTCAGTGTGGTGTATCAAACTTATTGGTTTGCAGATATTGAAAAATCCTCATATCCCTGGGATGAATTCCATTTGATCATGTTGTATGATCCTTTTAATATATTGTTGGATTAGTTTGCTAGTATTTTGTTGAAAATTTTTGCATCTTTTGTTCATTGGTGGTATTGGCCTGTAATTTTCTTTTTTTGTGATATCTTTGTCTGGTTTTAGTATCAGGGTTATGGTGGCCTCACAGAATAAGTTTGGAAGTATTCCTTCCTATGCAATTTTTTGGACTAGGTTCAGAAGGATAGGTGCTAACTGTGCTCTCAATGTTTGGTAGAATTCGCCTGTATAGCCATCTAGTCCAGGACTTTTATTTGTTGGGAGTGGGTTTTTTTGTAATTTTATTCAAGTATAGTTGATTCACAATGTTGTGTTTAATTTCTGCTGTACAGCAAAGTGACTCAGTTATACATATATATATATATATATATATATATATATATATATATTCTTTTTCATATTCTCTTCCATTATGGTTTATCACAGGGTATTGAATATGGTTCCCTGTGCTATACAGTAGGACCGTGTTGTTTATCCATCCTATATATAATAGCTTGCATCTGCTAATCCTGAATTCCCAATCCTTCCCTCCCCCACCCTCCCCACCTTGGCAACCACAAGTCTCTTCTCTATATTTGTTAGTCAGTTTTTGTTTCATAGATATGTTCATTTGTACTGTATTTTAGATTCCACATAAAAGTGATATCATATGGTATTTGCCTTTCTCTTTATGACTTACTTCACTTAACATGATAATCTCCAGGTCCATCCATGTTGCTGCAAATGGCATTATTTCATTATTTTTTCATGGCTGAGTAATATTCCATTCTATGTATGTACCACAACTTCTTTATCCATTCATCTGTCGATGGACACTTAGTGATGGTTGCTTCCATGTCTTCGCTACTGTACATAGTGCTGCTATGAACATAGAGGTGAATGTATCTTTTCGAATTATGGCATTGGCTGGGTATATGCCCAGGAGTAGGATTGCTGGATCATATGGCACCTTTATTTTTAGTTTTTTGAGAACCTCTGTACTCTTTTCCATTATGGCTGCACCAATTTACATTCCCACCAACAGCATAAGAGGGTTCCCTTTTCTCCACACCCTCTCTAGCATTTATTATTTGTAGACTTTTTAATGATGGCCATTTTGCTTGGTTTGAGATGATACCTCATTGTAATGTTAATTTGCATTTCTCTTATAACTAGTGATGATGAGCATCTTTTCATGTGCCTTTTGGCCATCTGTATGTCTTCTTTGGAGAAACGTCTATTTAGGTGTTCTGCCCATTTTTCATTTGAGTTATTTGGGTTTTTTTGTTATTGAATTGTAGGAGCTATTTGTATATTTTGGAAATTAAACCCTTGTTGGTTACATCATTTGCAAATATTTTCTTCCAGTCCGTAGGTTGTCTTTTCGTTTTGTTTATGGTTTCCTTTACTGTGCAAAAGCTTATATGTTTGATTAGGTCCTATTTATTTTTGCTTTTATTTCTGTTGCCGTGGGAGACTGACCTAATAAAACATTAGTAGAATGTATGTCAGAGAATGTTTTGCCTGTGTTCTTGTTACTGAATCCATGCTCGCTCTGCTTGCCGCATGACTGGCCAATAAATTGGGAGATGATGTGTTGAGGTATGGAATATGACTTTATTCGGGAAGCTGGCAGACTGAGAAGATGGCAGATTAATGTCTCCAAAAAACCATCTTATCGGGGTCTGGATGCCAGTTTGTTTTATAGAATAGAGAGGGGGAGGAGGTGAGGAAGTAAAATAAAAAGGCTATGTCTTGTAACTACCTCCTGGAATGGCCAGCCTTGGGGAGGGGATGTGTTAATTTCTTCTTTCTTGCAGCTATTCACAGGTGGACAGGGTCAGGATGTTTCCCTGAACAAAGGCACTTTGGTTTAACTTTCACACAGAGGGGCAGGGTTACCCAAGGCAGGCCATTATGTATAGACAGTATCCTGTCAGTGAACAAAAGCAACAGGAAGCAAAGGTTAAAGTAAAGAAACAGATCCAACATGGAGTCAGGGTTGGCTCTTCCCTGTTACACTCTCTTCTTGGAGTTTTATAGTATCTTGTGTTATATTTAAGTCTTTAAGCCATTTTGAGTTTACTTTTGTGTGTGGTGTGACAGGGTGTGTTCTAGTTTCATTGATTTACATGTGACTGTCCAGCTTTCCCAGCATCACTTGCTGTAGAGGCTGTCTTTTCCCCATTGTATATTCTTGCCTCTTTTGTCAATGATTAATTGCACATAGGTGTGTGGGTTTATTTCTGGGCTCTCTACTCTGTTCCATTGATCTGTCTGTCTCCTTTTGTGCCAGTACCACGCTGTTTTGATTACTGTAGCTTCATAGTATTTTCTGAAGTCTGGGAGGGTTGATTATGCCTCCTGCTTTGTTCTTTTTCCTCAGGATTGCTTTGGCAATTCTGGGTCTTTTATGGTTCCATATAAATTTTAGGATTATTTGTTCTAGTTCTTTGAATAATGTCATAGGTATTTTGTTTAGAGCTTTAAATTACAGATTCAATTTCAGTACATGTAATTGGTCTATTCATATTTTCTATTTCTTCCTGATTAAGTCTTGAGAGATTGTACCTTTCTAAGAGTTTGTCCATTTCTTCTAGGTTGTCCATTTTATTGGCATATAGTTGCTTGTAGTAATCTCTCATGATCCTTTGTATTTCTGTGGTGTTCGTTGTAACTTCTCCTTTTTCATTTTTAATTTTCTTAATTTGGGCCCTTTCCCTTGTTTTCTTGATGAGTCCGGCTAAAGGTTTATCAATTTTGTTTATCTTTTCAAAGAACCAGCTTTTAGTTTCATTAATCTTTTCTATTGTTTTCTTAGTGTCTATTTAATTTATTTTTGCTCTTATCTTTATGTTTCCTTCTACTACCTTTGGGTTTTGTTTGTTCTTCTCTCTCCAATTCCTTTAGGTGTAAGGTTAGCTTCCTTATTTTAGATTTGTCTTGTTTCCTGAGGTAAGCTTGTATTGCTATAAACTTCTATCTTAGAACTGCTTTTGCTGCATCCCATATCTTTTGGATCTTCATGTTTTCATTTTCATTTGTCTCTAGGTATTTTTTTTTATTTCTTCTTTGATTTCTTCAGTGATCCATTGGTTGATTAGGAGCATATTGTTTAGCCTACATGTGCTTGTGTTTTTTTGCAGTTTCTTTCTTGTAGTTGATTTCTAATCTCATAGCATCATCGTTAGAAAAGATGCTAGATATGATTTCAATTTTCTTAAATTTACCAAGGCTTGCTTTGTTGCCTAGCATGTGATCTATCCTGGAGACTGTTCCGTGTGCACTTGAAAAGAATGTGTATTCTGCTCCTTTTGGATGGAACACTCTGTAGATATCAGTTAAGTCCACCTGGTCTAATGTGTCATTTAAGGACTGTGTTCCTTATTGATTTTATTTCTTTTCCTTGTCTGATTCCTTTGGTGAGGACCTCCAGTACTATGTTAAATATAAGTGGTGAGAGTGGACGTCTTTATCTTGTTCCTGATTTTACAGGAAAAGCTTTTAGACTTCATCATTGATTATGATGTTAGCTGTGGATTTGTCATATATGGCCTTTATTATGTTGAGGTATATTACCTCTAGACCAACTTTGTTTAGAGTTTTTATCATAAATTGATGTTTAATTTTGTCAAATGCATTTGCAGCATCTATTGAGATAATCATATGATTTTTCTTCTTCAATTTGTTAATGTGGTGTATCACATTGATTGATTTGCAGATACTGAAGCATCCTTTACATCTCTGTGATAAATCCCACTTTATCATTTTGTGTTTCTCTTAATAGGTTGTTCAATTTAGTTTGCTAATATTTTATTGAGGGTTTTTGTATCGATGTTCATCAGTGATATTAGCTTGTAATTTTCATTTTTTTGGTGGTATCTTTGGTTTTGTTATCAGGGTTATGCTTGCCTTATAAAATGAGTTCAAAAGTATTCTTTTTTTGTTTAATTTTCTAGGAATTCTTTGAGAAGGTTGGGTGTTAACTCTTATTTAAATGTTTTTAGAATTCATCAGTGAAGCCATTTGTCCTGGACTTTTGTTTGTTGGGAATTGCTTTTATTACTGATTCAGTTTTATTACTGGTAATTGGTCTGTTCACATTTTCTAGTTCTTCCTGGTTCAGTCTTGGAAGATTGTATGTTTCTAGGAATTTATCCATTTTTTTTCTAGATTGTACATTTTTTGGAGTATAACTGTAATAATCTCTTGTGATCCTTTTTATTTCTGTGCTATTAGTTATTTCTCCTCTTTCCCTTCTGATTTTATTGATTTGAGCCCTTTCTCTTTTTTTCTTGATGACTCTGGCTAGAGGTTTTTAATCTCTATTTCATTTGTTTCTGCTCTGATCTTTATTATTTCTTTCCTTCTACTAACTTTGAGTTTTGTTTTTTTCTTCTTTTTCTAGTTCCTTTAAGTGTAAGGTTAGATTGTTTGGCATTTTTCTTGCTTCCTGATATAGGCGTGGGTCACTATCCACTTCCCTCTAATAACTGCTTTTGCTGTGGCCCATAGATTGTAGATCATTGTGTTTTTGCTTTCATTTGTCTCTAAGTATTTTTTGATTTCCTCTTTGATTTCTACAGTGATCCATTGGTTGTTTAGTGCATGTTGTTTAGACTCCACATGTGTCGGGGGTTTTTTTTGAAGTTTTTTTTTGTTGTTCTTGTACTTGATTTCTAGTCTCATACCATTGTTGGAAAATATGCTTGATGTGATTTCAGCCTTCTTAAATTTATTGAGGCTTGTTTTGCAGCCCAGCATGTGAACTGTCTTTGGAGCATGTTCCATGTGCCCTTGAAAAAAATGTGTGTTTTGTTGTTTTTGGATCAAAAGTTCTGTATATTTGTATTATTTCCATCTAGTCTAACGTGTCATTTAAGACCAGTGTTTCCTTATTGATTTTCTGTCTGGATGATCTCTCCATTGATGTAAGTGTGATATTGATGTCGACTACTATTATTGTGTTACTGTCAATTTGTCCTTTAATGTCAGTATTTGCATTATGTATTTAGGTATTCCAACTTTGGTTTCATATATATTTACAATTGATATACATCTTGCTGGATTGACCCCTTCGTCATTATGTAATGTCCTTGTCTCTTGTTACAGTCTTTGTTTTAAAGTCTATTCATCTAATATAAGTATTGCTACCCCAGCTTTCTTTTCATTTCCATTTGGATGGAATACCTTTTTTATCCTGTTACATTCAGTTTTTGTGTGTGTTTACATCTGAAGTGAGTCTCTTATAGGTAGCATATAGATGGTCTTGTTTTTTTTTTTTAGTCATTCAGCCACTTTCTATGTCTTTTGATTGGAACATTTAATTTATTTGCATTTTAAATAATTATCAATAGGTATGTATCAATACTTATTGCCATTTTGTTAATTTTTTTCTGGTTGTTTTTGTCTTTTTTTATCTTTCTTCATCTTTTGCTCTCTTCCCTTGTGATTTGATGATTATCATTAGTATTATGTTTGGATTCCTTTCTCTCTCTCTCTCTCGTGTGTGTGTGTGTGTGTGTGTGTGTGTGTGTGTATGTGTGTCTGTTACAGGTTTTTGCTTTGTGGTTACCATGATGTTCGTATTTCACAATATATATGATTATTTTCAGTTGATGATCTCTTAAGTTTGAACTCATCTAAAAACCCTGCATTTTTATACCCCTCTTATGTTTAATGTTTTTAACATCATATTTTGCATGTTTTTTGTGTGTATTTCTTAACTACTTTATGTGTATATGTAGGTGATTTTACCACTCTTGTCTTTTAACCTTCCTAGTAGTTTTATACGTGGTTGATGTTTACTGTGCCTTTGCCTTTACCAGTGAGATTTTGCCTTTTGTAATTTTTATATTTCTAGTTTTGGTCTTGTCTTTGCTACTTAGAGAAGTCCCTTTAGCATTTCTTGGAGAGCCGTTGGTTTAGTGGTACCTAACTTTTTTAGTGCTTGCTTCTCTGTAAAACATTCTCTCTCCTTCAAATCTGAAGATAGCCTTGCTGGGTAGAGTAGTCTTGGTTGTATGTTTTGTCCTTTCATCACTTTGAATACATCACTTTGGCACTCCCTTCTGGCTTGCAGGTTCTGCTGAAAAGTCAACTGAAAGTCTTATGGGAATTCCTTTGTATGTAACTAGTTGCTTTTCTCTTGCCGCTTTTAAGATTTTCTATCTATAATTTTTGCCGTTTTAGTTATAGTGTGCCTTGGTGTGGATCTCTTTTCATTCAGCTTATTTTGGACTCAGTTGCTTCCTGGACCTGGATGTCCATTTCCTTTCCCAGGTAGGGGAAGTTTCCAGTTATTATTTCTTCAAATAAATTGTGTCCCTTTCTCTTTTCTCCTTTGGGACCCCTATAATGTGAATATTAGTACTCTTGGTATTTTTTCCAGAAATCTTTTAAAAGCTATCCTCATTTCTTAAATTCTTTTTTTTCCCGTTTTCTGTTCAGCTTGGGTGATTTACATTATTCTGTCTTTCAGTTCACTGATCTGTTTCTCTGTATCATGTCACGTACTCTTGATTCCTTCTTAGTGTTTTTTGTTTTTTTGTTTTTTAAATTTCAACTATTGTATTCTTCAGCTCTGTTTTGTGGTTCTTTATACTTTGTAACTCTTTGTTAGACTTCTCACTGTGTTCATCCATTATTCTCCCAAGTTCATTGAACATTTTTTATGATCATTACTTTGAAGTCTTTATTGGGTAGGTTGCTCTCTTCCACTTTGTTTAGTTCTTCTGAGATTTTGTCTTGTTCCTTTGTTTGGAACATATTCCTCTGTCTCCTCATTTTGTCCAGTTATCTGTGTTTATTTCTATTTATTAAGTAGGTCAGTCATGTTTCCTGATCTTGGAGAAGTGGCATTATGTAGGAGATATTCTATGGGGCCAATCAGCATACTCCACTCTGATCACCAGAGCTATGTGTCCTAGGGGTGCCCCATGTGTGTGCTGCGTGGGTCCTTCTGTTGTGGTGGGGCCACTACTCTGGGTGCGCTGGCAGGCAGGGCTGGCTCCAGCCCAGTTGGTTGCCAGGCCCTGTGTTGTGGTGGCTGCCAGCCCACTGTTGGGCAGGGCTGGGTCCTGGCATGACTGGCTGTTCAGCCCCAGTGGTCCCAGGGCTGGTGCTGGCTTGCTAGTGGGTGGGACCAGGGGCCTAGGTGACTGTCTGCAGGGTCTGGGGGGACCTAGGGCTGGTACCTCACCACTGGTGGGTGGGGTTGTCCCAGGGCAGCTTAATGTATGTGCCTATGGGGCTTTTATTTTTATCTTTGTTTCATCATATGTAACTTGTCTTTTTTCTTTTGTCAGTTACTTTTAAAGTTTTCTCTGTCTTGGGTTTTGAGCAATTTGGTTTGATGTCCCTTGGTGTAATTTTCTTTATTTCTTTTACTTGGGGTTCACTGACCTTCTTAGATATGTGGGTTCATAGTTTCCATAAAATCTGGAAATTTTAGAGGCATTATTTCTTCAAATATTGTTTTCTTCCCTCTTACTTTCTGGGACTCCAATTGCAGTTGTGTGCTTTGTCAGTTGAAGTTGTCCCATAGCTCATTGACGCTCTGCTGTTTTGTTTGTTTGTTTTGCACTTCTTTTTCTTTTTTATAGTGTCTATTGCCATGTCTTCACCAGTCTTTTTACCTGCCATCTTAAATTTGCCATTAATCCTATTTGGTTCTTTTTATTTTTTTTTGTCTCACATTTTAGTTTTCACCTCTGTTTTATTTGTTTCTTTTTATATCTTCTGTGTCTCTCTACTTAACTTTTGAACATATATTTCAGTTTTGGGTCAATTTTGATTGATTGAGTTTTTTTCTTTTCATTTTGCATTGTATTTTCCTTCTCTTTTGTATGCCTTGTAATTTTGGATAAGAAGCTTGACATAGTGAATTTTACCTTGGTGAGTGCTGGATGCTTTTGTATTCCCATTCTTGAGCTACTTTCTGAGTTAAGTTAGGGAAAACAATTGATACTTTTGTGCATTCCTTTTAAGATATTTTTAGGCAGGACCAGAGCAGTGTTTAATCTAGGGATACTCACTACTCAGACAGGTTTCTTTCAATTTCTCTACCAAATACTCCATGAATATAAGATTTTCCAGTCTGACTGGTGGGAACAAGCAATATTCTTCACCCTGCATGAACTCCCATTTCCCTCTAATCCTTTCATACGGTTCTTCCCATGACCTGTGTTATTTTTTTCACCACATATGGGTTTGTGGTGAAGACACTTGAAAGAGACACCCTACAGGGTTCTCTCTCTGCTCCTCTTACCTCTTCATTAATCTTTCTTGCTCTCTCTGCCCTGGTCTTCCCTGACTCTCAGTTCTGCCTTGTCACCACAGGGAATCTTCCAGGCTCTGCCTGAGTTTTCCTTACCTACCCAGCATCCTGAAAACTCTTTCAAGGTTCTAAGCTAGAGCAATCATAGGGCTTACTTGATTTGTTTCCCATCTTTTAAGGGTTACTTTCGTTCATTGCCTAATATCTGATCTCTTGAATACTGTTGCTTCCTATATTTTATGGGTATTTTTTTTTTTGGAGGGACTGGGTTTCAACCAGGTGAGTGAATCCAGTTCCTGGTTTTACATCTTGGCCAGAGGCACAGAAGTCCTTGGAACTTTAATCATTTTTATGATTATCATTTATGTCTGTTTTATTGATGTAATTCACTGTTATGTTCTTTTAAATATTATTTTTTCATTTATTTCTGCACATATGTTCTTTTTTCAAAAGATTTTTTTGATTGGTTGTTCTACTCCTCTACATAGTTTCAACCAATTACATTATTCTTCAAATTCTGACATTACAGTGTAGTCTTTGGTTTCTCACTGCTTCTGCTAGTGATAAAAAGTTCACAAATGCTTTTGTTTCTATATTAGAAGATGCTTGTTAAGGAGAGTTTAATTCTCCTTTCTATAAAAGATGCTTGGTAGAGATAGTTTATTTTAAATTGTTACATCATTTAATAGATTTAAAATTATGTTTTATTATGAGGTTATGTTACATTTATAAGTTTTTATTACAACATAGAGAAAATAAGCATATTCACATTTACTCCAATGAAAAATGTATGATATTCTGACCACTACAATGCTAGCAGTCAGCTGCTAACCTTGGACTTATGTTTTGCTTTCTTTAGTATTTTATACAGTAAACCACCAGTTACTGAGCATATTAACAACATGGGACCCTCCCTTCTATGATCTTGTATCTATATACAGATACCCTTATACCTTGGGGCCCAGATTACCAGCAAAGATCAATAGTTCCTTTCTCCTCCTGACCATTTAGCACATTCCACCATAGCTCCTGCTACTTTACATTTTTCTCCTCCCTCACTAACCACATTCCAGTTCCACAGAATTGGTATCCCCTGATTTTAGAATGGTAAATAGGGATATACTGTATTTTGAAAAATCTGTTTTAAGATTCTCTTTTGACAGTTAACTATGCAGTATATGGGTTTTGTTTTCCCTAATGATAGGTCAAATAAAACAGATTGCAAAGCTATTAATGCTTTCATACTTTGAGAAAATGTGAAATGATATATTTTACTAAAACCTTTAATGATATGTAGTTTCATGTATGTATATATATATTTTTCATTTTAATTTAGGATTTGCTTTCCCATATGCTGCATATGGACCCACAGCAGCGGTACACTACAGAACAAGTATTAAAACACTCGTGGATAACCCACAGAGATCAGTTGCCAAATGATCAGCCAAATAGGAATGATACATCACATGTTGTTAAGGTAAAACAAACATACTTTTAAGCACCTTCTAAATGCTTGATACCTAATAATGCCATTGCATGCCATCCACTGATGACACATATAATTACTTTAAAGTATCTTTATTTTTTAAAGGTATATTTATAGATTTTTTGTTTTGGTTTGCTTTTTTAAGTAACAAACTTCTTTACCTACTGCCTTACTGATGATAAATAAAAATTTCTTGATTGTTTCTGACTTGCTCTTAAGAGACACTGGGGCTAGGAGCAGACTAAATTCAAGTTTTGTATGGAAACAAAAGATGGCTAGTGGTTCCTAAATTAATAACCATTGGTTTCCATATTTATAGACATTGGACCTAGATTTTAAAGTTTAGTATTTTATCCATTTATCTGTTGATGGACACTAAGGTGTTTCCATATCTTGGCCATTGTGATATTGCTGGAATGAACATGGGAGTGCAGATAATCTCTGAGGGTAAAGAAATTGTGATGTGTGTGTGTATGGAATATATTATATATAATAGAATATTATTCAGCTTTTTAAAAGGAGATCTTGCCATTTGCAACAACATAGGTGAACCCATAAGACATTATTGCTAAGTGAAATAATGTAGACACAGAAAGAAAAATAGTACATGATCTCTCTTATATGTGGAATCTAAAAAAGTCAAATATGTAGAAACAGAGAGTAGAACAGTGGTTACCAGGGGCATGGAGGTGGTGGAAATGGGGAGATATTGGTTAAGGCATACAAAGTTACAGTTATGTAGGATGAATAAGTCTAGAGATCTAATGTGAAGCCTGATGACTATAGTTAATAATACTATATTGAGTACTGGAAATTTTCTAAGATTTCAGGTGCTCTCATCACACAAAAAATGATAACTGTGTGAAGAGAAAATATGTTGATTAGCTTGACTGTAGTAATCATTTTACTGTATATATATCAAAATAACATGTTATATGCCTTAAATATATAAAATTCCTATTAAAAATAAGATTAAAAAGATATTTAAAAGCAAATTCGATAAGTTTTGAAAGACTGATAAAAATAATATATTTTAGTGTTTTAAAAATTTGTAAGAAGCATAGTTATTGAAGTAAAAAATATACAAGTAATCAAGTGTTAATTAATCAAGGGAGCATCAATGCACAGATTAAGGATTCTCAATTATTTTCCTGGGGGGGAAAAGTTGTATTCTAGTTAAATTTCTCATGATATAATGTGGAAGTTTTCTTACTTTCAGAGATTGTTATTCATTTTGTGATATTTCTCATTATTTTAGGGAGCAGTGGTCGCCACATATTCTGCCCTGACTCACAAGACCTTTCAACCAGTCCTAGAGCCTGTTGCTGCTTCAAGCTTAGCTCAACGACGGAGCATGAAAAAGCGAACATCAACTGGCCTGTAAGATTTTTAGTGTTCCTCAGCCAAACTGGATGAATAAAAATTTAAATGTGTGGCTTTTTGTCTAATCTTATATCAAAGGCATTGTTTTCTACTACATTACTTGAATATTCTGTTTAAGCTTCCTTTTTTTAAGGGAGAGTGAGATAAAAAACATATACAGGTCCACAATATTCATACTGCATTGTTTTTCAGTAGTGTCCAAGTGTTTATTTAAGTATAAAATTGGTGTCTACAAGGTCCTACCAACTTCTCTGCACACTAACTTCTAAAGTTCCTTTCAAATAAAGTTACTTTAATAGTTTTTCTGGTTATGTAAAATAATGGTTTGGGGAATCATTACCAACAGTTAAGATGGAAGTATAATAGTATAATGCCAAGCAATGTCAGTATTTTTTAACATTAGATCCTGAAAGGATAGACTTCTTTTTTTTTTAAGAAAATCAAACAAAAAATGTATTGTAGAAGCTTATTGTGTGTAACCAAAGGACTCCATTCATTTGACTCTCTGTAGTTACTAAAATGTAAACATAGTAGTTTAGTGCCAGATGAAAAAATCATTTGTGCTAATATGTGAACTCCTAATATGGTTGATGCCAAATTTTACAGAAGAATTAAATCACAGATAATGTGTGCCGACAGACCTGTATATTATCCATAAGTGGCCTCATCTAGAAATAAAGGTTTTCATAAGGCTTCTGTAAATTTTACATCTAATGGAATTGTAATACAAGTGAAGAAATTTTTAGCCGAAGGCTTTATATTGGTGTTGTAATCTACTAAATAGGTCATAGTTAAGCCTTTGAAAATAAAGTACATGGTGTTGGCACTACCTTGGTGTTATGTAAGCTGACTTTCAAGTTAACCAATTGGATTTAATTATCATCTGTCCCTTTATAATGAACTACACTGTTGTTTTTTGGACTTCCATGTGCTTTGAATTACAGTGTAGCATATTAATCTATCTTTAATCCTGTGGTCATATAGTTGAAACTTTACTGTAGTGGACTTGTGAGCTTAGCACACATGATATAGTTATAATGCATTTCAGTAAACTTTAGATAATGCTACATAATAGTTGACTTCAAGAAGATAAACAGTCTTTTTAAATAGGAATTAATGTTAATGATCTGCATAAAATTTGAACACATTTTAAAATCATATTTATAATAAAAAGGTCTGGCCAAATTTGTCCTATTATTAAATTTTATGATTCAGAACCACTGCATAGTATGTATTGTTTTCTCTAAATGATGGAATTTGAAAGAATCTTTTTGTGTTGTTGAAGAAAATACCATTACTACTACTTTAAATACCATTACTACTGCTACTACTGCTGCTACTGCTACTGCTACTGACAGAAGGAACTCATGAATGTAAACTGGAGGATATTACACTTTTCTTTAGTGAATATAAGTGATCTACTTGTGCGTGCTTGGTATACTGTTTGCTGTGTATTTTATTTTGCTTAGTTCAGAGAGAGGTGATTACTGAGTGCTGAAGTATACAATTTAGTCTAGGAGACTTGTAACTTCAGTATTTAATAAAAGAAACTATACATAATTTTCTTTATAATGTAAGTGATGTATATTCCATTCACAAAGATCTGTTTCTTGTGTGTGATATATAAAACTATGTATCCTTATTTTGAGGTGTCTTTTTGCAATAATGGAAAGACATTAAGGAACATCTAGTGTTACATGGAAAACATTACTTAGAAACATACTGGGACCATATCTTGTAGATTTTTATGTCCCAGTTTGGCTTTTTCTTTCCTCATTTTGTTTTATTACTAGAAGTACTTGTGTGTGACAATTTGTGTTCTTATATTCTGGCTTATTTTCCTCTTGTCATTATCTTGTTTGTGATGTTATATCTTCTTATCAGAATTGATATGACAAACTCAGAGGTATGATTTTGGTGTTCAGCTTTTCAGGACAGAGACACTATTTCCGTGTATGCTTTTGTAGTAGTAGAATTAGGGTAAGTAAAGTTGGAAAATGAAAAATGACCACAAAATAACTTTCAGTCTTTCCATAATCAGTAGTTTTTTAAAGTAGATGATCTTAATTTTTCAATGAGTTTGCTCAGAAAGGTCATGTCATACAGTCCCTTCGTGAAAGGAACGTGATCAGAAATAAGCAATGAACAGCATGATTCCTTATCACTCAGTGAGGATTGACAGTGTATAAAAGACGCAGATGAAAAAAAAAAAAAAGATACAGATGTGCTAGTGGATTTTCCCAATAATTGTGAGAGCTTTCTTCTGGAAAATTCGAACATGGTAGCTTAGCAACAGTAGTAGGGGGCAACCTTATTATAAGGGAAAACTTCAAATTACACCCTCATTCTGTAGAAGGAACCCAGGTAGGGATGCCTAATCATGTCTATTTTGGCTAGAACTCTAGAGCAACAAAAGCAGATATGAATGGGACATTTTTTGATGGGATTTCTACAAATACTTAACCAGTATAAACAAATCCTTTCTTTGAGACTTCAGAATACTTTGGTTTCTAATGGATTTGTGAACACTATTTTGCATTGCTTTTCTTTCTAGTTGATGGTTCTTGGTAGTATTTAATGATAGCACAGTTTGGGGTTTTTATTGTTGTTCTGGAAAGGAGAGGATATTGTACTGTTTTCCTCAAAGGGAAAAAACAGATTTGCCCAGATAGACTTTACCATCTATTGTCCTAAAGCACATACTATTATGAATAAACTCAGGAAACCATTTGTATGAAAATTAAAATGTAGTGCTGGTATTGGTGATTTTGTGGAAAAAAACAATGGTTTTAGTTCTTTCATGAAAATCAAACTTTAGCCTATTTTCTTAGATCCGTGAATGCCTAAACCTTGATTTTTGTCATTTATTGCCATTGGTAATTAAACATAGTAAAGCATTTTGATAGCACCTCTGGTTAGCCCAAAAGGATTTTATACGTATCGGCAACTTGAAACCTTAAGAATAGATGCTTGGTGTTTATAACAGGGGTCCCTAACCCACCGGGCCGCAGACCCATACCGGTCTGCGGCCTGTTAGGAACCAGGCCACACAGCAGGAGGTGAGCGGTGGGCGGGCGAGCGAGCGAAGCTCCATCTGCCAATCCCCATCACTTGCATTACCGCCTGAACCACCGACCCCCCCCCACCCCGATCCATGGAAAAATTGTCTTCCATGAAACCAGTCCCTGGTGCTGAAAAGGTGGCGACTGCTGGTTTATAATGTCTCCTCTTTGAAACATCATGTTAAAATTGTACTTCCCACAGAAACTTATTCATACTGATTGAGTAGCATTTTCCTGACAGTAAGAGGCCCTTCATATATGAAGAAGGAAAAGAACCACTTACCTTGGCTTTAAGATCAACTAAAAAACTTAGGCTTTAAACTAGGCAAAGTATGTCTTTGGCATTCTCTACATTCTCTTCCTCCTGACTTTCCAGCTCCCGCATGCTATCCTACTTGAGTACCTCACAGAGGACTCCAGTGATTAAAGCTTACTCCAGAAGGATTCTGTGCTCCAAAAGGACCTCTACCCTTCCCCTTCCCTGAGTCAGAACTTCCATTCTCACAGAGCAGCTATTTTCAGCTAAAAAGGTGAAAGGAAAGCTATTTTATTAAATTAATTCACATTTTTCTGTCAGTGGCTAATAGATAATTTGACATTTTTCAAGGAAGATGTCCATTAATCAAATGAGTTTCTAGTTGCTGGATTTTCAGGCAGTCTAGCCAGATGAGAATAATTTTAAAATCAGTTATTATCAGGGAAGATATTTTGGGGCAAGGAACTTACACAACGTGCCCCTAGTATCAGATTATCCAAAAAAAGTGTCTTTTTTTGTGGGTTTTGTTTTTGTTTTTGTTTTTGTTTTTCTGCACAGCTCCTTCCTTACTACTTCTCAATCTACATTTTCTCTTAAAAACTTCCAAGCTCTTTTATCACATTGAACTTCACAATGAACTTCTATGACAGAATGGTGTGGAGGGAGGCAGTTGTTGTTAAGCCCATATTTATCTGTATTCTTGTTTCTCATATTACATAGTCCATATAACATAAGTAGTCTCCCCCCTAGCCCCAGACTCTATTCCTATTTTATTGATAGAGAAACAAGAGCACAGAAAGATTGAATGCAAACTGTCAGTGCAGTCAAAGTCTCCAGATCTTTTGACTAAATTTCAGGACACAGAGAACCTATTTATCACAATGTTATTCCTCAACAAGAATGCAAGCCATATTAAGTATAGATTGGTCAACTACACTTAAACTCCTTTAGAACAGTTTCTTACATTTCAAAGCTTATTCAAGTATTTTTGGCATGTATCTCAAAATGAATGATTGCTGAAATTAACAGAATAATTCAGTAGTGTGCTATCTGCCTTCCTATGCAAGAGTGTAGTGTCATTGATAGTGATTATTATCAAATACATTATTATCAATACATTATGCTCATGGATGCACTGTTCCTGGTTTTAGTCGTACAATATAGTGAAGTCCATCATATAATTTGAATGAAATTTTAAAGCTTGATCATCTAAAATTCAGTTTGATTGCTAATACTTGAAGGTATAATAAGCCCTAAATTATAGGCATAAGGTTCTTTGAAATACAAAGAAAAACACAAAGGAAAATAATTTTTTAGAATATAGAAATTCAAGATTGCTTAGTTAGATAATATTCCACAAATTATGTACCTTTTAATTTATTGACCAGCAAGAAATCTTAGCTGAATGCTTAGGAATATAGACATATATATGTATATATACATATATATATGATGGACACATTAGAATTTGTTTTATATTCACATTTCTAAACCGTGTACAATAGAACTTCTTTGGATGACTGTTTTGCTTTCATTCTGTTTGTGTAATAACATGAACTAATTTACTCATCAAAAAATGTCTTATTAAGCATCTAATTTTATGTGGGACAGTTCTAGAGAATGTACAAAGTGCATTAGTTTCTTAATAAATTGTCAGAATGTGACCAATTAGATTTATTTACTTTTTTTCTTTCCTATCAACTAATATTTCTCAGGTCACATTTGAGTTCTCTTTTCAAATTCTCTCCCTCTGAAATTGATACCACTTATAGCAAAAATGTTGTTTGTTTTTTAATATGATAAAATCATTCTTAACATCACGGAAGCAGCCTAGCAAGAAACAACCATTTTAAAAGTTATACAAGGGGACTTCCCTGGTGGCGCAGTGGTTAAGAATCCGCCTGCCAATGCAGGGGACACGGGTTCGAGCCCTGGTCCAGGAAGATCCCACATGTCGTGGAGCAACTAAGCCCGTGCGCCATAACTACTGAGCCTGTGCTCTAGAGCCCGCGAGCCACAACTACTGAGCCCACATGCTGTAACTACTGAAGCCCGTGTGCCTAAAGCCCATGCTCCACAACAAGAGAAGCCACTGCAATGAGAAGCCCACACGCTCCAATGAAGAGTAGCCCCTGCTCGCTGCAGCTAGAGAAAGCCCGCTCACAGCAACGAAGACCCAACACAGCCAAAAATAAATAAATAAATATTTTAAAAATAAATAAATAAAAGTTATACAAGAAACTTTGATTAAATATCCAAATGCAAGCATGGTTTGGAAATGAGAATTTATTTTGCATTAAATTCCATAGTACAGGAAAAGGAGAAAGTGGTTTTCCTGTGTTTGATTTTTTTTTAACAGTAAATAGTGTTGGTAGTTGTGAGTTACATAGGATTTATGCAGAAAGAGCATAATTTGCTATAGCCACAGTGGGAAAAAAAAAATTGTCCTGTCAACACTTCCCAAGCACTTTGGGATTCATCGGCTTATTTTCTGATGTAGAAAATACGATATTTACTGACTTTTTTTGCACTTCTCAAGACAGAAATGGCATTAAGTAGAAGTTTTGTGTATATTTGATTCACGTATACTTAAAAACTTAAAAGCTGAAATTGAAAGAAAAGGTCCTCAGTAGTCAGATTTTTAGTATTTTCTTTCTCTGCCTGCATTATGGAGTTTATACCATAATTTATTTTATAAATGTTTTCTTTAAAATACTGTTCCTTTTGACATTAAAGTTTTCATTGTACTACATTTTTTTATGTAAGACCAAATCCAGTACTGCATTTTACAGTGTTTTTCCCCCTCATAGTGCTACTAAAGAAATGGCTATCATTTTGAATTTACAGTATGCCAAACATGACATAGAAATTTTATTTATTTTTATTCTTGTTAAAACTCTGTGAGCAACATTTATCAAGATATCATGTTAAATTACTGGCATTCTCTGGGTACTAAATAAAAAGGCTGCAACTTTCTAACATTTGACATTAGACCTTGCTTGATCATTTATGGATATAAAATTGTGTCAGCTTTTATACACACGTATATCTTCTTGCATATTTCATTGAAAATTGCTATACATTGTTCAGGAGCCAGTTGTAAAAAAGGCATATCAAGATATCATTTGTTTATGCATATAA